>NW_022755542.1:1474440-1488272 GCF_011630105.1 Anneissia japonica
TTATTGGTGCACGTCATGGGCCATGGCGTGAGACAGGCGGCTTATCCTTCTTCAAAATTAAGTGCGCATTGGGGTGCGCAATGGAAGTAAATTCTGATAAAATAGAAAAACCAAAAAACAGGGATATACAGATCTCTTGTTTTAGCACAAGCCAAAAGGTTACCATCAGTTTTACTTTTTTCTTGCTTTTTGTTTTATAAATTACCACTCTCAACACTTCTTTTATAAAGCAAGACAGCAGTACCCCTGCCCTGTGATACTTTCTTACAAAGAATTTTGACTACAATGATATATATCAACTAAGTCAGAAGTCCAAGAAAAGGCAGAGATTATCCGCTATTGGCATATTGATATTCATAAGCTCGTCGCATTCCATAATATTTGTTGAATAATAAGAATTTCATAGGAATCATTTGCGAGCCTGCGATCCATCGAAATGTTGATTGAACACAACCGCCAGTAGTGTAATACAGTCATTTCGCTTTTCTCTCGTGCCTCATTCAGTGATGGTAGCAGATATTAAAGGAACATTCTATGATTGTTGCGATTGCCGTGTAAATGAATCTAGAAAAATAATGCAACTAATCGTTTCAAACATGCAGTGATAATTCTCGTTACGAAAACTTTGCTTTTTCGCTTCAAAATCTGGCGTAATTGACTAATTTCTGGCGCTCGTATATTTTGTTATATTTAGGTTATGCTTCGAACCTTTTGATCTTAAAATAAACTATTCTAAATTGGTAAACTTAAAAAAAGTCATGCCTGCTTTTGCCGTTATTGTCTTAATAATATCGTTTAATCTGTGTCTGTATAATATCTAGGTCTTGTTTTACATTTTGCCGCCGATTGAATATATTTTTAATTTTGATATTGATTCAATTTCGGAAATTAATAATAAGGAATTAATCATACATAGGTTTATTACAGAACAATAGTAAAGGAATGGTTTACAAAGTGCATAAAGCTTGGTTTCCATACAATCGCTACACGCTATCGCCGAAAGCTTTCGTGATGCTGATTGGTCGGTCGAGTCTGGGAGCCTTCCCGATTGCATCGGGGACTGTTTGCACTAAAAACATTGTAGCGACAGTGTAGCGATTTTAAGAAAACCAGGCTTAATGCCACCTCGAATGAAAGTCAGCATTGATCGTTGATGTTAATCCATTCATAACAGGTTTTGATTTTTAAAGAAATATGGTTGAGTTAAAGCGCCTAGAGAGATCCAGGAACGTTAAAAGTAACTTAGGCTTATATTTCGCAAATCAGATCCATAAGATACAAAAAGAGAATAATGAAATCGTAAATTACAGTAAAGTTTTAAAACCTTACAAAAAGTACTTTCAGTTACTTTCACATAATTCAACTATTTTTTCCGTGTTTGTATGTCTTTTTTGTGATACTGATACTGTATTTTGAAGGATTTATTTTGGTGATGTTGTTATTTGTTAACTCATATTTGAATTTTAATAGAATAAGAATAACCGTGGAAATTGGCCTCTTTATGATACTTTTTTATAAAGAAATTTATCCTTGAATTTTATGTTGTATTGTGTAATATGAATTTCGAATAAACTCAATGGGTTCGATATAACGTAACAAAATAAAACAAAGAGAAAAAAAAATAACAGCCGTTGTTCTTCGCCTATTGTCTGATATATCGTCGGGCTCCTTGGCGCAGTCGGCAGAGCGTCAGTCTCATAATCTGAAAGTCGTGAGTTCGAGCCTCACAGGGGCAAATATTTGTATACAATTATTTAGTTACATTCGGTCATACTGGAGTAAAATAATGTGTGAACTGATTGCAATACAGATACAGATACAGAAAACTTTATTTAATTCTTCACAGGAAATTTAAATGTTCGTGATGGTAACCTCGTTCACATTTGTACAGTAAGATTTGTCTCTTTGTTCTGCGATTTTTTTCAAGAATTCAAACCTAAATATTATAATATAACGAAATATACAAATTTACAGACATTTAATTTTCTGATAATGCAAAAAAGATGCTTACTCCAGTGAGAAACACATTGTTGAATATTTGACGTTTCGATATAGGTCTATTTGGTCGTCTCCAAGAATATGTTTTAGGGAGTTTTTTGCCCGAGTTGTTTGCGAATTTTGTGCGGTTTTTGTTATTCATTAGAATATTTATCTAGCTATTAAAAAATTCTATCGTCATTTCTATTTTTATATTTGAATTTTATCATGTTGGCGTTTTGTAAATTATGACAAATTTCAGAATATTTTATTTGTCCCCTATCCTAATGTTCTTTATATGTAGGCCTATATTTTTTTATGTGTTCGAATAAATAAACAAAGTAATAATTTGCCAATTAAATTTATAAACATGTGTCCGATATGTTTGATAATATATACATGATTTATTCTAGACGGGGTATCCTACAGTAGATTTAGTTTGCCAAATATAGGCTGTGTAAACTCATTGTGCTCAATGTTTATTGTGAAATGGAAAATCGAGAAAATATAGTTTGATAGAGAAAAGCAGTACGGTAAGCTTTTTTTGTTACCGTATAATCATGGATGGAAAACAAAGCAGTATCAGTAATTCAGTTACTGTGTGTTCACGGTTAAAAGTAATGTGTAAACACATTGATTTTTATGCGATGTTTTGGGTTTTTTTCTTCCGCGTTTTACATTCAACATGAACTTTTACCAATTCAATTAATATTTGACCTATTAACCTCATAAAAATGATTTACAGAAGATTAAATTTGCTATAGATGACAGGAATTTGTAAACTTCTTATTGCTAGATAACAATTTACAAACAACGATTTTTTTTTTAAATGAAATAACAACATATTGCTCCTACCGACAAAGCCACTTTGCTTTCAGAATCAACCTTTCGATCTAATCTGTATTTTGTATAGTGGTTTTTTTTTTTTAAATAATACTGGACTTAAGGAGGCAAATGAGCTGGTAGGCCTATGCCAGTATGTGAAACCGTGACGAATGGAGATCCATGCTAGGGCTCGGCTGTGGCAGTTGGATGAAAGTGATTGGGTGACTAAACCCATTTAATTTTGCTGTGCGATAACATCTTACAAAGCAAAGACATGAAGCTTTAAAGAAGAAAAAAAAAGTTTTAATTCATCTCGTCGTTAGTGTGTAGGCCTAGGTCCAGCGTTATTATCTATTGCATATCAACGGGGGTATACAGCGCATCCGTTTCATAATCTAACTTACTTACTTACGTGTTTGCTTGCTTGCTTGCTTACTTACTTACTTTTTTTCTTTCTTTTGTTGATCAAAGGTCATTTATTCACAATCACATATCATTATATAGTATTCAATACCATTCTTAATGAATGTATACCAGACAAGCTGTTTTTTCCCACTTGTTGACCGACGGTCAATAAATTACCACTTACTTACTTACATACGGTTACTTACTTTCTTACTTACTTACTTACTTATACTTACTTACATACTTACATACTTACATACTTACTTATACTTACTTACTTACTTACTTACTTACTTACTTACTTACTTACTTACTTACTTACTTACTTACTTGCTTACTTACTTACTTACTTACTTACTTACTTACTTGACTTTAGAACCTTCTTCAAGCATGTATGATAAGTCCTCTTTTTGCCAGATTCTCTGCTTAAAAAGAGAGTTGGACATCTGCCGGAATTTGGTCTTTCTGACAGCGCAGGGGTGGTCGTCCACGCGTTGGCGTGCTATGTTGAAGCCATTGTGGAGGCCAGGTTGGGAAGTCTGTATGATGACATTCCGTTTGGATATTTACATGTAAAAACCATTTTAGCCTCCTTCTAATTATGTCTATATAATTGTTGTGATGTTAAGCTGCCTGTAAATGTCATCGTTTCTCATTGTGTGTTCCAGTTAAACATAGGACGAAGGCACCTTGTATACCAAGTATACCACAAAGGCATCTTATAGTATAGTCACATAATAATAACCAGTTATATTGGGTGAAAGTGATTAGGTAACTCTAAACTAATTCCTCCATGGGTAAGGTAACAAACCCATGTAATCGTGATGTAAGATGTGAGATAACAAAATCATTTACGAAAAAGAAATGAAGCTTGAAAAAAAGAAACAAAATCCGTTTTATGTTTCCCGTTGGCGTATGCCAGGCCTAGGCCTAGTCCCAATACAGTGTAAATCTACAATACATAATATGTCGGCCTCCTTGGCGCAGTCGGCAGCGCGTCAGTCTCATAATCTGAAGGTCGTGAGTTCGAGCCTCACAGGGGGCAGGTTTTTGTTTTATTTTCATGAGAATTAAGTAGGTTATGCGTCACTTTAATGCTGACGAGTATTTTTTTCGCTCGATTATATATTTGAGGGTTGTGATTTTGGGCTTTTACATTATTTAAAATCATTTTGCCGATGAAATCGATTAGGCTGTATAATCATTTGCTATTGGGTGAAAGTAATGAATAACATTGCAAACAATACAAAACGAAAAAGTCACGAAGCCTGAATATATACTATATGAGGCCCAATGTTAGGCCCTTATTCGCGCTATTATACCTATGATATAAATTCCACGCATATCGGCCTCCTTGTTGCAGTCGGCAGCTCGTTAGTCTCATAATCTGAAGGTCGTGAGTTCCAGCCTCACAGGGGGCAGTTTTATTTTATTTTCACGAGGATGAAAGTAGGTGATATAGTGACTTCAATTCTGACGAGTAGTTTTTACATTATTTAATTAATCATTTTGCCAATGATGAAATTGGCAAATTGTTATAGCAGTAAAAATAATATTGATAATTAGGCTGATAGAGTAATTCAGGAATTTCCAAAATAATAGGTCTAAAACCGTAATGATAAATAATTTCTAATAATGCTACTTATTTTTATTTTATTATCATCATCCTCATTATTTAAGAGTATGGAAAACAATTACAGCATTACTCTATGCAATATCGTTATTGTATGAGGTTTTGAAATTTTGATGTTCATATTATTTTTTTATTCAAAACTAGGACATACGCAGGAACTCGTCTATGTTATTCGTAACAGAAATGCTGGCTTTATGTATATTTACATTTTTATTATTTAAAATGTCACGATGATAGTTATGAAGACACTTTATTGATTCAGGTTTTGAGAATTCAATTGCAAGAAATACTATTTTTTATAGGTTTTTGAGATAGGGATATATTTTGGCCCGGCATTTCCAGCATGGTGCGTCCGAGAGTGGCAAGACCACTGAACATTGTGCAAGAGGAAAATTTACATAGGTTTGTCTCTCCTATGAGTATAAAAAGTACAGGCCTAAAGGTACTTGGTAGAGCAAATGATTTAAAGTGAAATGTTGAATTAGAGCGTAGAGAAGTTAGAAATGGTTCCAGTGATCTACCATTCTCTCAATGGAAATCAAATAGACCTTATCATTAACGCGTACGGTACTTCATTGTATTTGAGCCTCAGTATAGACAGAATATTGGTATAGTAATTCTACCTCGAAGATGGATAGTAAAGGTTCTCTTTTGTTGACAGACAAAGGTGGTCGGCCTGTATACTAAAAAGTAGGCACACCTCCTTGGAGAAGTTCTTGTCTGTCCGTCTCATCCATCTCGAGATAATGGAGCTTAATCCCGGCCCGTGAGGCACCGTATTGTTGCTACCGGTAATGTACCTGGGACCTTTCAATGTAACCGTGCGTAAACTTACGTATTTGTGGGACATGCGTGTATTATACATGCAAAAAAATAACACGTTCTGATTGGTCATTTAAGTTTGACTGACAATCCGTAAGAATAAATTAAATCTGCACTCGTGCGCCACAGTATAGTTATTTTCAAAACCATAGCTCTGTCCAAATCAATTGATTCCAATCACCTTTTTGCAATGTATTCATTATGATTAATATCTGTATTGAGATTGATTGACATTACACAGCGGAACGTCGATTTAAACCAAATGCTTGATTAAATAAAAATATCGTGACGAGTGGCTCAGTAAATCTGGCTAAATCTTTAGCATGTTCAGTTGAAATGAGTCGTTTTTATGATGTATTAGGTGATGAAATCTTGGCTTGACTTCCTAATCCGGTCGTCTTATGTTAGTATGGCTCTTCGCGACTAAATCAGCCACCATCACGCTTGCTTAATGATTCTTTCCCTAAACTTTTACTTATGCGATTTTACAGATTATCAAATATTGAGGAGAAAGCATTGTTGTAGATTTATATTTAAATCAGACTTATGAATATAAGGTTTTGACACATTGTGTATAGAATGCATGATTGCGTCATTTATACATGATAAACCTAATTTAATTCAGTGACGACGGTTTGATAGGCCAGACCGCGCAAACGGTGGATCAACTAGGCCTACCTGAGTAGGCCTACCAGGCATGCTGAAAAATCACCTAATGACATCATTGGGTTTGTGCATTCAGAATGCTAGTAGCTTGGTAGCGCTAACATTTTTCCATAACATTGTTTTTTTTTCTTTAGATTGTATAATTTTTAAATATAGGTCTGCATTCACATCGATCCGAACCGACATTGGGACCGCGTGTCCGATGCCTGAACGCCAGCGTCCCTATTTTTACACACTGCTTCGATTTTTTGATCGGTTCGGTAGACCTTCCGATTCGAAAATTCGGAGTCGGGGTGAATGCAGCTTTAGGCAAATTTCTCCCAATATAAAGAGGGAAATAACTCAAGATTCCTCGTTGTTGGTTTAAAATATTGAGTGATTCGGTACTCTTGATGTTAGTAAATGATTCCAAAGGCCTATGTGCGGGGCTTGGAAAGAATTTAATCTGTCCCCGAAGATGCGTCTTCAATTTGTATTTTAATTTACATGAATTGACCACGAGAGTGCCGAGAACTCGAGCGTATTAATCAATCACAATGTCTATGATTAGACAAGATATTTATCTATTTAATTCCTTTATATCAACATATACTGACTACTTATTAATTACACTAGGGACAATGACCCAATTTACGTTACGCTGCGCCAGTAACTTTAGTGAGGAACCCTGGACGCGTTGAAACGCAAGGTCGTACGTTTTTCTTCCGATGCTCCATCGGACGCAAACTTGATCGACTCAGTTAACGTTTTCGCAGAAGGGGATGAGACAATATTGGAAAAATTTACTGACCTGTTTGCGTTTGCGTGAAGCTTCCATGTGCTTGCGTTTGAAGTTTACCAGTTTTAGACCAAGTTTAATGGTCGGCGGGAGTGCCGAGATATGAAAAATTCAATGAAGTACTTCTGTCTCTTATACACATCTGGTACTTGGTAAAGCAAATGATTGTGTATAAGAGACAGATGTAACACTCTCACTTTTCAACACTTTTAGGCCAAATAATAATATGTCAAACTTCTGCTCTTTTATAATTCTTTAAATAAGTGTAAATGTCAACTAAATAATTATATTTCTCATTAGTCTTGTGTGTTCTAATGTGTAAATATTCTGAGTGTAATTTAAACGAAATTTTAATGTAATTTTAAGTAATTTACATATTTATAACAATAATAGCAATATTAATTATAATTATAGTAATAATAATATTAATAATAATAATAATATTTTTAAAAAGTTTTTTATATCTTGTGATTTCATAGTTTTGATTATATTGTCGATGTTTTTTGCAATTTTCGATGACGCGCGCGCAACGGATCGTTTTTAATGACGATCAGATCAGACTGCCACCGACAATCAGCAGACGGCGTCGAGTCGTCTATCGCTCACAGAGAGCAGATTTGGATTCATCGTGCAACGGTCTACGACCGTCGCACGACGCAGTGAGTGCCCGGCATTAGATATGCGACTGTGTGTGTTTTGCGAATATTTAAAAAAGAAAAAAATACGAAAGTGCTACTTTCAACATTCTCTTTTCAAAACCTAGTCGAGAAGCATATTGTTGTATATTTTTGTCTTGAAAAAAACTTTAAACTGTACTATTATCAATGAATCTAACACCACCCCTTTAAATTTTCAGATTTAATCTCTGATTTCACCACTACTACGATGATTGATAGAGGAATTTTACAATATAACTTATGATGCGTATTCGTGTAATTAAGTCACCGATTGTATTGTCTAATGGGCCTCACAAAATAATACTATACATGGCTTAGCTTCTTTATTGCTTAATATTTTCTTTGCAATTATGTTGGTTAATAAAAGGTCACCACATCTGGATGATTAGTGAAAGAGTGTCAGAATGCTATGTAAAATGCTATCCCCTTATATTTTCAGATTTAATTGCACGCTCGTGTTGCCATGGTCATTATCACGCGCCTCTTATTGTCATGGCAATTACGGCGCTCATCGCCATGGTCGTTATTGCACTTGTCAGTGAGTTGCGAAACGCTGCGGTAAAAATTTTATTTCAAAACAAAGGGTTGCACACTGTTATAATATAGGTAATGATCAGAGTGATTAAAAATAACTAAAATATTCAATATATCTATGTTAAGGTTTTATATGTGTTTTTATGTTATATACGTTTTGCGGTGAAAAATATTATGTTTAACACACGCTACGTCCTATATGCAATTACGGCTCTGGCGAAAGCCGCATCCAGGCCTATGGATGCCAATACTGTTTAATGTTTAAACATATTGGCTACGAAGGAAAATTAAATACCTTCTTGCACATCACGAAAACGAAAAAGAAAATAACGACAGAGAGAGGAGTAAAATAGGCCTTGCATAAAGCAAAACAAACAAAACATTTTTATCTTTTTACTCTTTGTTGGAGACTGCCTTCCAACATACTAAAAGTTTGAATAGGTTTCATTGGCATTTTTACACTTCAGTTATATTTGATTACTATGAAGAAAAATAAATTGAAAGAAAGAAGAAATATACCGTAAATCCACGAATAAACGCCGCTCTCGAATGAGCACGCAACAAACGTGATTTTTTTTTTCGCTAAGCTCCGCTTTCGAATAAGCGCGCCGTATCAAATGAATAGGCCTAAATGAAAGCATACGTTTATAAACGTTTATTGACGATGACGTATGGATGGTAGACCTACCGAACTACTACTACACTAGGTATGGATGGTCTTTAATTTTCTTGGGCTTTTTTCTAAACATGTTTGGAAATAAGCACAGAAAGTGGCTTGGGCCGTCCCCCTTCTAGATTCGCTCCATGGCAGGCCTAATTATCCATTTTTATCAAATAATGAATCAAACCCAGTATTAGGCTATTCTGACCATGAAGCATTCCAAAGAATTAAAATGTCTTGAAAGAATGACGACTACCTCTATAATGAGTTATGACACGGCGTTAAACGCAATGCTTATAACATTGTTTATTCTGGTTACATCATGTATGGAATCATAATAATCTATATGCGTAAGTATAAGGGATCAAGAAAGATTTGTGCACACGCCTGGGGAAATTTGCGTAATTGATTTGGTTTCTATGCGTGCATCATTTAATTTCAAACGTAGACTTTTGAAGTTAATTATCTTTAAAGAGTTTGTATTTCCTCAATAATGATTATAGAGAAGTAGGTTTCCCAAAGGTTACAATAAATAAAGCGGAGCAAAAACAAAATAACCTTTGAAAAACAAAACATAGGCCTATTGGTTCACATTTCACACTTTAAGCTTGGTTTCCATACAATCGCTACACGCTATAGCCGACAGCTTTCGTTGATGCTGATTGGTCGGTCGAATAGGGGAGATGCAAAACCAAAGTGGTTTGTCGCAAACGCCACCATTATCTCATGCTCTTTTGTAAAAAATAATTGAATATGGTGTCCTCCTCCTGTGGGCGTTTTGCGGTTCGTGAGGTCTAGCACAGTTTGTGGATGTGATAAGCGCCTTTTTCGAATGGTTCACACTGCGGTGATTGGCGTACACGCGCTAGCGTTGCCTGCGTATGCATAACGCGTCTAACTTTAGTGTGAACGAAGCCTAAACCATGCTTAAACCATCAGCATTCGTAATACCGGTCAATGTTCTAATCAAACTAAATCGTCCTAAGTCGAAAGCTCCCTAATGTCACTTACTTTCAATAAGTCCGGACAGGACCAACATAAATAGATAGCATTATGTCTCAATCTCATCACTAGAGATAGGCCTACATTTTGTTGTCCTGGTTTGTTTTAATCTCGACAATTATTTTTATGTATTTTTTTCTTATTAACATACCGTATCTTACATTTACTTTTAAATATTACAAATTTAAACGTTAGATAGGCCTATAATATGCCTAATAGTTTTATATTATAACTTTTATTTGATTCAATCTCATACTCAAGATTCAAGATACATTTTGTTGTCCTTATCTTGTTTGACAACTTTTTTATGTATTATTTTTCTGTAACAAGAAGTCTAACATTTACTTTTAAATATTACAAAATTAAACGTTATATTATGCCTAATAGTTATATCATTTATTTATCAATATAGGTAAATTTTGTTTTCCTGGTTTGTTTTAATCTCGTTGGACAACTTTTTTTTATGTATTTTTTCTTTTTTAACGTGGTTTAAAATATCTCACATCAACGTTTAAAAATTACAAAATTGATCGTTAGATATATTAGGCCTAATCGTTTTAAGTGAATAAAATTATTACCCAAAATGTACTTTGATTACCCTAAAGTAATGAATCGTGAGTGGATTTCCCGTAGATTATAAAATCGTAACGATACTGGTCTACATGAGTTCGTGCTTCCAATAGGTCATTCCATTTATAGAAGAAGCCTTTTGATGGAGAAAGTGTACCTTTTTAGCAAAGGTTTGCCTACGTCAAAACTAACTCCGGCTATATAAAATTGATTATAAGATTGAAAAATATTAATCTTATTATTGTAGTAGTGATACTATGCACACGTTTTAATTTGTTATTTATTCGTTAACGTCATTATATTTACATTTAAATTTAAAGTATGAATTACTATGGCCATGTAAAATTATTTTGGGGTTTGTTTGAATTACCTAGGCCTATTTGTTTGGTTAATAACTAATTTATAACCTTATTTTCGGGTTTTTAAGTCAATAAAAATTAGGCCTATGATTAAACCATATTGAACAAATATACTAAAATCAATATAGGCCAATAATAGCTTATACGTGAATAAAATAATTTTATAATTAGTTCGTCAATGTTGACTCGTGTCGACTTCATTACCATGACATGATTAAGTAATCATAGCGAACAAAATATGGTTGATGCATGTTTTGAAAACAATAATATCAATTATTATTTTTTTTCTTGGCATATTTAGAATAATTATAATAATGATAATGATTATTATTGAACCAATTATGATGTGTTTGGTTGTAGTACATACCCTTATAAATCTACTGTAATAATAACAACTGTAAAATATGTTTCTTGGAATAATTCAATAATATTTCATTTGCCAACCGATATTAACCATTGGACATCTGGTGGTGAAATCAGTGACAATAAAATGTAGGCGTATTTCTATGATTATCTGTATCAAATTTTTACTTTTTCGAATTTTTGAATTACAATTTTATATATATATATATATATATATATATATATATATTTGTACATATATATATATATTCTTTTATTGTTTTCAATGAGTTTTTAAGGCCTCTATAATCCGCTTGCTGAAACTTTCCACCATTGATTCTGTAAACAGTTACTGTGTTTTAGATATAAATGTTTCTCAAGAGGGAAGAATAACAGTAAAAACAAGTAAACACTTATTTACACTGATTAATCTTAAACCACATGAAACGATTCGTAAATGATTTGAAATCAGTCGAATTTAGTCATTCAATTTACTGTAAACACGACTTGAATTACGATATTGCTTTTGTTAATATTCCTTGTAAAATATTTGAGGAATGAAACGTAATTAACATTAATATCAATCTAGCCTTTTAAAAGGGGGTCGTGAGCAACTGGCGGAATGTCACCCGGGGGAATGCTTTAGTCGCCCGGGGGACCGCTTTGCCATCATGGACTCGATTTTTGCTATCGATGATGGAACTGCTCGCTATACTTATTGGCATAGCTCCTCACTACTCTTCGGCAACGTATTGCTTTACTTTATAAGGACATTTAGAATCTTTGATTTGTCAGTCCATTTAGGAGATTGATAATTTTCTCCGATTACTCGAAAGAGCACCTGTTTCGGGATATAACTGCGGTATCGTCCCCGTGGGTTTTTCTTAGACGTCGGAGTTCTTATATACTGATCCCTCATCGACATTCAGTGCGCGCGTTTAATACATTCATGTCCTTTTATGATATCGATAGCCCTTCGAAGATTGTTAGACGTATTGAAATTAAATGTTAAAATTACCATTCGTGGTCGTTAAGGAGCAAGAAATTAGTAGTAGTACGCCTCAGGGTTGAGCCGTGTTCGAGTGCAACTTGCTTTAGCTTCTGGCTAATTGCGCTCAAGAGAATTCCACTAAATAACATGTTTTTGGTAGCATGAGGAACTAACTGATGTATAATCGCCTCAAATCGTTGTAAATTGTCTCCCGGACAATTTTTGAATAAGATGTCTTTCTAGATATTCTACTTTTATGAGATCAACGGACCATGAAATAGCTTTCCATTTTCCCTATGACTCACTTGGTACCAATTTATTTCATCCGTTTTACTTTTTACAAGTAGCAATTAATATCGAAATATGCACGTGTATTAACAGATAACGGTTTCGTTAACAATCAAACTCATAATGGCTTTAATCGTACTTATCATTTCAATCGCTCAACGCGTTCTCATTCAGTGGATAATTAATTTCAAGATTGGAGAACATCTTACAACAACAGTGCGACAAAGGCATACATAATAGAACAAATCCGTTTTTTATGACACGGTTATAAGCTGTGTTTTGCCATGAATAACAAACAAAGAATGGCTGGGTTCTTGTAACCAAGTGGAATGCGAGTTTTGTGCGAGTTTCTCGATCGTGCGTGCCATTCGAGAGTTGTGCGAGTGTTTTAATAATAATATAGGTATTTATCATAATATTATAATAGAATGCATGTGCGATGTGTGTGAAGTGCGAGCGTTATGCGAGTGTCTGAAGCGTGTCCTGCAAGTGTTGTGCGAGCGCCTTACGTGTTGTGCGACCGTTATGCGTGTGTTTGAAGAATGACGTGCGAGTTGTTCGAGTGCTGTGCGTGTCGTACGAATGTTTCATGAGTGTAGAGCTGGCCAGAAATCTCTGAAGTGGAACATATTACTATAATTCGTTTAATTTCAATGTCCATTTGGAAATTTAGCTTTACTTTTTTTTTATTGATTTAACGTGCTCCATGAATAATCATCGATTTAAATGAATTATGATTGAATCGGTTTGATCTTTAATTGCTTTATTTGTCAAATCCATTTCCTAATAGAATTAATCATAACATTCATAATTTGTTAAGGATTTTAGCATTTATTTTGACATCAATCTACTTGTTTCTTTCTTATTAAGAATTATTATTTTTTTCATGGACGTGAAGTAATTTTGTTGAGGAATTGAGTGATAATAAAAGGAGATCAGTAAAAGTATTTGGTTAAACCTTAAGCGGAATATATATATGTCTGCAAACGTTATTTAATGTTTTTTATGTAATTCTTATCACCAACAGAAAAATATAATACGCACGTGCAGCTACCGGCAAACTAATAGGACATTTTATATTTATAATTATCAAAGCTAATATTATTAATATTTAATTAGATATAATTAATACAAACGCAATAATAATATATAAACCTATATTGATTTAAAATTAATGTAAATAAAATATAAATAAATTTAATAAAATATGAGTAATAATAATTATAGTGGTACAAATTATAACAGGTTAGGTAACGTAAGCCTCAACATGCTTTACAATACATAATATATATGTCGCAAACC
>NW_022755542.1:1488284-1507393 GCF_011630105.1 Anneissia japonica
AACCTTATATATATATATATATATATATATATATATATATATAAAATAAAATATAGGCATATATATAATGATATAATAGAGATAAACTCTAAAATTTCTATGCAGATTTCTTAACCAACAGAGCCATTGAATTTCTTAAAACAACTAATTTTTCGCACTCTTGCGCACGCGTAGTTTGACAGCACTAGTCCTTGATGCATGACAAAGAACAGAGATCAATTGATACGCCTCTTCTTATAAGATATATACCGCATATATATAGGCCTATATATAGGCCTATATAATACATATAAAATACACAAAGCTGCAATTCAGCAACGAAAACTAAATCGTTTTGAATCAAATGAGCAAATATTATAATTAAATTTTAGGTTTTACCACATGTCTCCAAAATATCTTAAATGGTTGAATTGTTAGCTTTCAAACACGCAATATATATTTAAGATCAGTATGGGTTAATAATAATGCTTGTCACATGTGGTATATTCAACACTAATGACTTAGTTTAACAACACGTTGTGCGCAAATAAATAGTCATCGAGATGCAAATTGCGCCAATTATTGACAAAAGTTGAAGTAATCCCAAAGATAAGTGTCCGCTAAGTAACTAAGTTCTCTATTAGGAATACGCACATTAAGAGGCAGGTCTTTATTCGTCTTGGTGCGCTTAAGAGCGATTTCTGTCCTGATTTTGACAACGCTAATCATAGGATGGCGATAACTGAAACTATTTAACAGCAACAAAATATGTAATGTCTTCTAATTGAGTTAAGCCGATTGGTTCGAGCCTGTCGCCTCGAAGATCAGTGTAGCGATGTAAAGGAGGGGACGTATGAAATAAATAAATAAATAAATGGTGGGCTAGTATTTAAAAGTAGGCCTATTTAATGAAGTGACGCATTGTATTAATAATTTAAAATTTTAAAATTTTAAAATAATAACAATAAATATAAAAATAACAACGACAATAAATGTGTAAGTATAATAACAATACAAAAAATAATATTAATAAGGCCTGCATAATTATAATAATGAAAATAATAATAAGGTCTAGGCCTATAGTAGTAAAAACACTAATAACAATAATAATTATGTTGATGGTAATAATAATAATAATATGCTTTAATATTAAAAAGTGTTTATTGATGATAATAGTCATTATCAATAATAATAGTGATACGCCTAATAATAAATTATAATAATGCTGAATAATACAAGTTAGTTACAATTATTACATGGTGATGATTAATGTATTTTATAAAAATAATAAAACACACGAGTTTGTGCACTGATACATTAGGCCTATATGGAATCACGTGCAATTAAAATTAAAATTACAAATTTTAATCGAATGCATTGCCTTATCTTTATAATGATTATTTAGGCAAATTATGTACATATCCTTATATCTATAATAATTATCTGACGATTCTAAATTTTCAATTATAATGAACCACAGAACTTATTTTGAAAATATTTAAATTAGCGACGAAGCATCAGCCAAAAATTTCAGATAAAAACCCAAGGGATATAATAACGCCTTTATATTTGTTACGATTCGGAGAAGAAATTAAATTCCTTGAATAATCCGAATGACTTTGAAATAAATGCACAGAATATGAATCAAGATCAGGAAGAAAACCTATCAAATAAATAGTGATTATAAAGTTCAGTCTGTTTCTACACGATATATCTGATAATGGCGCATGACCAGACGTTTTTATAAATCTTTCTGGTGCTAGACTTGCTGTTACAATTCAACTCGCATTCCTGGAGTTTTTCTTACTATTTATTTCCCTTAATGCTACTATCAGATCTCCGGAAAGGGATTAAAATTCCCCGTTACTGCAATAAAACACGCGCTATGAAATATAACTAACACAAAATTAAAGTTTATACTGCACAAATATCGATGTGTTATATGGATAAATCTACTGCATACGATACACATGTACGGGTATAATTTATGTATTTGAGAAATATTTACGTTTGAGAAATAAAATAACACGGGGGGAAGATTATTTTAAAATTATCGAGCACAAACTGCATACCATGCATAATCGTTTCCTCTTATATATGGTGATATGTACAAACTATGTTGTTAAAAAGAATGAATAGATATAATATATACGTTGTTAGGTATGTATTAAGATTGGATATACACCTCAAATTGACCGAATATGATGATAAGATAATTATAGAAGAAGACAGGGATCTAGAATTTTATGATTTATCAATGTCCGTAGGCGATACTTTTTGTGATTCATTTTTCAAACGTAATTATAGAATTATTACAAACAGAAAACTAGAAGAAAATAAATTGGCAATTTATTAAGTTTGAATCACGGGTAATTTTGTGGATTCATACAATTTGCAATACAGTAATTGGCTTCTCTTCTGAGAGAATCTTCATCATAATAATTGCGTTTATGTCATTTTACTTCGATATGAATTTGCCACGATTTATACCCTATTACTATTGTATAATACAGTAGACCTTTTTGAGATCGATGGCAGACGTTGTGCCCCCGAACGTCAATTACCAATGACGTCAGCCTGTTGCCGACTCCATTTTACCAATTGTAAAATCCGAACACGAGGTTTTGAGTACAAATCATGAAACAACATTTGTTTCAAATCTTTCAACTCTATCCAACTCTCGTTGGTATCATAGCTCCAGTCAGGTTATTTACGCACTCCTTCCAATATAATTAATAACAATGCTTCATTCGTTTTATGTTAGATTTGTATGATAATAAATAAAATCAGATTGGCTTATAATAACGTTATTATATTTAGTGAATTACTTTCATTGTAGTTTTTGACAAACGAATTTGGTTCTGATTTTGATATGGGGCGAGTGTATATTACTGAAACTACAAGGATCGAAGTTGTACTAAGCCTGTATTGTGTTAACATGCACAATAAGAATATCTGTAAAAATATGTCACAAATAATACTAGCCTGTAATACATAAGGTGTAAAATTAATAATAATACCTTATTAAATGACAATCATGGTTATGATTTTATTAACAGTATTATTATAGTGATATAATGCCAATAATAATAATAATAATAATAATAGTAATAATAATAGTAATAACAATACTGATGATGATGATAATAATAATAATAATAATAATAATAGTAATAATAATAATATTGGTAAATACTTTAATTACTTTCATTGTAGTTTTTGACAAACGAATTTGGTTCTGATTTTGATCTTGGCGAGTGTATATTACTGACACTATAAGCGATCAAAGTTGTACTAATCCTGTATTATGTTAACGTGCACAATAAGAATATCTGTAAAAATATGTCACAAATAATACTAGCCTGTAATACAGAAGGTGTAAAATTAATAATAATACAGTATTAAATGATAATCATGTTTATGATTTTATTAAGAATAATATTATAGCAATATAATGCCAATAATAATAATAATAATAATAAGCCTGATGATAATAATAATAATAATAATAATAATAATAATAATAATAATAATAATAATAATGATAATAATAATAATGGTAAATACTGATAACGATACTGATGATGGTAATAATAATAATAATAATAATAATTATTATTATTATTATTATTATTATTGTAAAACTAATCTAATAAATAATTGATAACAATGAAAATGATGATGACGATGATGATAATAATAATAATAATAATAATAATAATAATGATTAATAAATTAAAGAAACAATAATACATTAAATGACAAATTCACTAATATTTCGTTTACTGTTTCAGTATTTATTTATTTGTTTGTTTTCATCGAAAGAAAAGTAAAATGCCACCCCGCACTTAATATTTTTATACAAGGTTGCTTTATAAGCATGGTAGGTATAAACGTGCAACTTGGGACTCGTTCCTTGTGAAATAAACAGTTTTAATGAGTCGCTAGTTGAACAATCAGTTTTTACTTGATTTTAGATTCATCGATTGGTGATTTCTAACAAAAAACTTTAGTGACGATTCACTGAAATTTAACGAATGCGTTGGTTTTATTAAATAAATAATGTTTTTTTTAAAGAAATATTGTAAAACAATATTTTATTTAGTACCTGCTATCACAAACTCATTTGTGTAGTATTTGTTGTTGTTATTATTGATTTAAAAAAAACAACAACGATATGCTTATTGAAAGAATGTGCTTACATAAAAATATACTGTCTGTCGTAATAACTGTAAACATATAGCATATGAATTGCACATTTGAAACGATCAATTAAAGTAATAAATATTAGTGTGACATATATTATTTTCAAATAATTAAGTTTTAGCTGATTTAAAACGTTAAATTATTAGCAGCCAATAAAGTACCGAGACGATGACGTCAGGGATCTAGGCCCAGTGACGTCGCATTTCAGCCCTCAGTTTAAAGGTTATAACAAAATAGTATTATTTATGCGTCGGTAAATTAATGAGGAAATTATTTTTTCGTTATAATTTTTATTTAAATACGAATGCATTATCTAAATGATAATAATAATATGAAAATAAATGATATAGATAAATAATAAGAATTAATAATAATAAAAATATAATTATTATAAAACACTTATTTATCATAACGTCGTAATCAATATTATTATTATTATCATTAGGCCTAGTATTGAGCGCAGACAGTATATTTTATGTATATCTGTTATCACAAAATCTGTTGACAACGTTTCTAGATTTTGAACAAAAAAATTGAGCTTAAAAAATACAGGGTGTTAAATTATGCTTAATTACAAAGTTATAATTTATGAAAAATACAAGATATAAATAATCCATGTATTTCCCGCTCCCATGTTTATTATCATTAAAATATGCATACGTTGATATCGCAATTAAATCACTACTTGGCTAATATAATTTGTCTAACTAAACATATTTCACTACACACACGCAAGAGTCGGCATTTGACAACTTCCAACTATATTATACCTGTTAAATATATACATGATTTTTTTTTTATTATTTACAACAAGAACATCGACATAATATACATGTTGTATATACGAGTATAGTTTAATTGTTTGCACACATAAACGATATCTGTAACCGTACACATCACTTCACTCATCATTTAAGATCGGATTTTCCACCTAATATCCTTTTAAATACACAGTTTAGTCACACACGTATGCCAGGGTCCAATATATGCCTACAACGGTTGGAGTTTGTTTTTTTTTTTTGTTTTTTTTTTACAGAAAGAATACGCCAGAATTATTTGTAAAATTCCGGATTATTGTCAAGTATCAATATTCTTGAAAACATAAATCAAGAAACGCCATCCATAATTTCTAATGTCTTATTGAAAGTTTTGTTTTGTCTAGGACACGCGCCTCTTAGTGTCATTAACACTGTTAATGTCATCTGGAAATATGTAATGGAAAACGGATATGCATTTTTTTCATTACACAAATACAGATTCTCCGATCTGAAGTATGGAATTTTGCTGTGCACTACAATAAAAGATTACGATAATGTTAAAGATCCAATTTATCTTACAATAAGAACCAACTTAATGTTCTTCTAGAGAAGCTGCGTACTTAAGCTTATCGAAGCAACGCAGTGATAAGTATGACATGTTTCATATTTACCATTACATAAGGAATTGTTTATCATAGTGAACGTCATCCACGCGATTTTTGATGTGCACATCCATGCTTCTATTGACGCGCAAATCAGAGATTAAAAGTGTAGGCCTACTTTGGTATAATTCAAGAGATATAACAACAACAAAAATCCAAAAGGATCATAAAAACAATTTTATAAAGAAACTTATTATATTTTTCATCTACTGAAAATAAAATCATAGTACGATAAACGCACAAAACTAAATAGTAGGCCTATGTTACGCGCAATTTTGAGGACCTGCAAAAATTGGCATACGTATAGGTTAAACGTACATGTTTGATAACTCCGCTGATATTTTGATATCAACAGTGATAAAACGTATGATTGCAGATTGTTACTTAAGCTATTTAATTTACGACACAGACTGCAGTTATTTAAGTTGTAAAAAATAAAAAATATTTAGAGTATATTTGATTTTGTATTTCATAAAGGATAAGTTTAGACTATTTTAATTGCCCAAGATTATCTTGCAAAGTTTCGGAACTGCGCAATATTTTCAATTCAGGTGCAGATTCGAATTCTCATCAGAAGATACTTGTGCAGTGTTTCGACTGCGCAAATCAAACAAACTTGGCACAATAGCTACAAAAGAAATTATACGGTATGAGCTGTAGCTGTAGATAATTTAAATTTGTCACAATTGTTTGATCAATACCGGCTCACTCATATTCCCATTGTTATTTTTCATTAAGAAAGTTAATGGTTTGTGAGGGCGTCATTTAGTTATGTGCGCATGGGCGACTATCGATAGATAGATAAAATCATGGAGGAATTAGTCTAAACTAATTCCTCCATGATATGAGTCAACATTGTGCGGAGAGTAAATTCAAAATATGACCGATATAAATACCGACTCAATATCTAACTAGTGATTATTATGCGAGTCAAAAATAAAATTAATACGATATTGTAGAAAAAATATGAAACTGTCCCAAGATATGACGTCACACTAGCGCGTATCATCAATACATTCTACCTTTTGATAGAGAATTTATAGGATGGTAAAGTTAGCTGAATTTAATAAACACGTGCATAGAGTAACTGCTTTTAGTGAATAGCGCAGTTAATATCAAAGTCTACTATGCACGATGGTCGTCCTTCTGCTACCCGGTGGAATACCGTATTCCATACATTCATGTATTTTAGAACAGATTAAAGGTCCTTAACCAATGGATCTTTCCTCTAAGCCCCGCCCATTGGATATTGTTGCTAAAGGTTTCTCACAACAAGTACATTTGTGGGACATGTGCGTAATCCTTGTCCTGTTCTGATTGGCCAGCTGGCAGTTTGATTGGCACTCCGAAAAGGTCCGTTATACTCATGGACGCAAGCAATGTGACCCAGTGTATCGGTCTCGAGCTTGTCTATTCGGTTGGAAGGCTAAGGCATTCTGCTGCGCCGGCCACTCATTTAATAGGAGTATTTATAGTGAGCCAACCAAAAATATGACGTCAGATTGTGAGACAGACGCCTTATGGCTTTTAATCAGTGCGCTCATCATCTTATGGTAGGATGGTAGGCCTATTGTAGGTACTTAATCAATTCAGCCCAGGCCCCATATTCAAGCGATATGCGCCTTCATTGCATTTCAAGTAATTAATTTAATATATTCTCTCAACGCATACCCTATTCCGTGCACTCAAGTTGCTTACAGTAAGATTGTGCATAGCTCGTAAAAAAATAATAACATGTGACGTCATCGAATAAACTAAAGTCCCTACCATAGATCTTGATTTGTTTTTCTTACATTTGAAAAAAATATCCAATAATGATAGTCCATATCTGCATCGCTAACAGCTCTAATATCAGAGTCCGTTGAGAAAACAATTCACAATTCATTTTGGCACGTTACATGCCATATGCGTGTAAATAAGGTGAATTGTTTCTTTGAGCAAAATAATTATCGGAATGTGGTTAAATGGTTACATTTTTCGAGTGGATTATCTGTAAACAACACGTACTGTTAGTTACCGACATCACAGTACAAATTCAGATGCTCCCCTCTCTATAGCGACCGACGCCTCTACCCCCTCCGCCGGCGTTCTCCTTCTCGATACAGTGTCTACTTTGTTTATTGAAAATATAACAGTTTTTTTTTACATTCATCAGTTGAGACTCTCTGAGTCTGATTTTTCCTCATCCTCGTTGCTTTCAACTCTGATTCTTTTGGCGGGAATGTCAGGCTCGTTTCTGTCCAACTCCCTGTCGTTTGGTAAACTTGCTTTAGCTGCGACTAAATCCTGTGTTTCTGAATCTTGTCGTCGCTTAGCGGAGGCCATCTCTGCCGCATGTTTCTTGCGCCACTTGGTTCGTCTGTTTTGAAACCAGACCTAAAAAAAAAAACAAATATTAGCTTTGTAAGTATAAAGAAGTAAACTGTAAGAAAATAGTATCATTTGAGACAGAAAATCACATAAAATAAAATACTCCAATAAAGCGTCAAATTGGTTTATTTCGTTTGATATGCGCTTCTATTGCCAGTGTGTTACTTGCGACACGTTTCATTTAATAGTAGGCTAAGCTGAAAAAATGTATTGCCACTGAAAAATAATTATGCCTTTATGCAATAATGGGCACTCTTGTATAGAAGCGTTACTTATACACCAGTCAACGCAACTTTGCTAAATATGTCCACATCGGAGACATTTCTAACAATGTATATAAACATGTACATGTATACGGTACATATAAACTAACAGTGTACTGTTAAAACAATTATTATTTTTGCCTCAGAACGTTGACATCAATTCCATGTAAAAAACTACATACCATAGAAGGCACTAGTTGCGCAGAAGAACACGAATTGGACCGTGGTGTTATTAAACACTGGTCAGACAGCAATGTGCGTAATTGCCAAGCAAATTAAAGAGTTCTAAGTTACATATCTGATAATTTATTGGTTGAATAACGCAATAATTGTGACAAAAATGACTTGAATACTTGAGTAATAATGGTATAATGAGTATTTCACGTGTCTCATTTAATGCGCGTTGCCAGGATACGCTATCGAGAAATCATGTTCCACGGTAATTAATGTGTGTAACCCCTTGAATATCGCGTGCGCTTTATATCGTGTTATCGTTGATGTTAGGCGTTCGGCAAATAGTACTTTCAATTATATACTGTTGTAAGTGTTAACCTGTACATTGAATCGTTTGAAATGCCGATATACGATTTACTGGCGAGTAATTAATAAAGCGTATAATAACTCCATCTTGGTGATTATTGGAAATGTGGTTGCTAGGAAAACGACTGTAAGACACGTTTTGAATAAAGTAATAACGCCACAGTACCGACACGTTGTCGAGGAGCAGCTCATCAATCGTCTCGTCAACGTGTCAGACTTTTATTCTTGGAAATAGACATAATCAACTTTTGTTAATAATTCATTTAACCAAATGCATAAAATAAAAGGGAAGGCCTATCATTTAAATATGAGCAATTAGAGCCCTCATGGCGACACATGCTTAGGAATCAGCCGGTCGGTCGAACTGTTGATATTAAAAACTAGTAATCTATACCCGTTTATTCTAATGTTGTATTACTTGAATTAATTGTAATGCATCAATTAATAGTTATAATTGAAATGACCATACTATAAGTAAAAATTATTTATTAAATTATTATTATTATTATTATTATTATTATTATTATTATTATCATTATTATTATTATTATTATTATTATTATTATTGTCTAGTATTATTATTATTATTATTATTATCATTATTATTATGCCTATTATTATTATTATCATTATTAAAATTCACGAGGCCTATTTGTTGTTAATTGAAAACTTAAGCGCTTATAAACTATAGTTAAGTTGTATACTGTTGTTTAATATATTTACAAGCTAAGCTTATGTTTGATCACCCGGACTATTCCAAACTCAACACTAATGAATCATTATGTAAACATAATAATTTGCTAATTAATCAATGGTTTTAAAGTGCAAACATAAACCGTAGTAACTGTACGCAGTATTTTAGTTCCATACCGCGGGATATTAATCAGTACATTTCTGAAGTAATCGTAATCTCGTATCTCAATCGTGTTGACTTCCTCTTCGCTTACTCTTGATTTTATTTATTCATTCCTTCAACACGTTCGAGTTATTTACATGCCATGTCAACAATCAGAACCAGAAATTGACAAATTGAGTTATTACAAGATTTACATGGCATGAAAAGGGGATCACTCTCACTTAGCCATAATCTCTAAATATAATACAAAACATTACGTTGTCTAGCCCTATATGCTATTATTTAATGCCCAGTATATATCGCTTAATTCGGCAGTCTTTTAAATATAATTAAAGACCGCAAACACGCAGAAAACTACAAGTCACTCTGTCTCGGTTAGCATATGTTTTAGCATGTTTTTCATTGAAAATATCCGATTATTGTTCGTATATATCTCATAAAATATTCGATAGAAGTTAACTGTTGTGCATGTTTGGCGACTAAACGCAATTACAGCCCACTTAAGCCACATCGGTGTCTTATTTGAGCAGAATTAATTGCAATGTATGATATACACATCGACGTTGTGGAAACATAGCTGACGAAATCATTGTTTAAAAGCCACCGATATTAGCGCATAAATAGGCGTTAGTTTGTTTGAATTGAACAACACACTAAAATGATACAATATCATAAGCAGTTATATGCCATTATTACTACTCAGAAGGACTCGGTTTGTAAAGTGTTGTGGATTAAGATATAGGCGTTTGAGAAGATCGTTCGCCACATATAAACTTAATGTTCCACTAATCGCAATACTTTTTAAAGAAATCGTTGTCTTAAGTTTCTTTGAAGTGACACCGTTAACTTCGGGTCCCACGGGTCAGTTAATACCATAGTTTTGAAAACTCCGGTAAGTTGGTTTGATAAATTTTATCATCGTCGTTTTAGCGAGAAGTTTATGCATTCTTTACGGCCCAGAAGCTGCTTGAAATCGTTTATCATACGTTTGAAGAACACCGCAAGTAATGTCTCAAATGCGCTTAGCTTCATTTACAGTTGACGTATTTATGATAATAATGATACTAATAAAATAAAATACTCTACTGCTATTCATTACTAACGTCGTCAAATTTTCAAACTTGGTCTAAAATGATGACTGCAACGAATAGTCTGGTGCTACTATTACTACTGATGCTGCTACTGCTGCTTCTACCAGTACCCACCACTACAATTGCTGCTACACTACCACCATACTACTAATATAATTGTTGCTATTATTACTACTGTACTATGGAGAAGATTTTTATATATAGCGCACATCCATTTAAAAAATGAGCGCTTTGAAAAAGCATAACATGCAGATGATGAACATGAAATTCAGTCAACCCCAGTCAAATAAGACTCAAAAGAGAGGGAGGGAGGGAGAGAGAGAACAAACAAATAGAACAAAAATATGAAAGAGGAATCTAGCCATTATACTGTTTTACTATTAGGATTATTTTTTTTTTAATCCGCTATTCATAATTAAACTATTATTTACCTCAATTGGTGTTTTAAAATAGTACCACAAAGTGAAACAAACATGTGGTTAATATATAGTGTGTTATTTTCATTAGGTACAAAAGGGTAATTAATCTAATTTAAACAAATAGTTATTATTTACATTTAATAATGTGAATTTTGAACAACAACTCAGTTTCCCAAATGCAATTCTCCTTAACATATCCTTTTGATTCATTTACAATCAAAACAATTTTCCACTTGTCAACCCAACCAATTATTATGCAGTTAACATATGATAAAAAGCTTTCAATTGAATTGGAAATAATCATTTTCAAGTAGACAACATCACGACCGGAAATCGGTATTTAAATTGCTCGACAAAAACAAATCAAATTCGATTTGCATTAATACGGGCGAAAAACACCGATAACGTTCACGCCCCGACGAAATCAAAAGTGTTGAAAACACTCTACCAGGTGTTACACTGACGCGTTTCACACCTGTGGAAAGCGTTTCTATCATCAAGGGACAATCGAAATGTCGTCTGGTCTAATATTACCGCGTAGTTGCAGGCTGAGATTACTATATTTAAAGCACGAATAACCCATAAGGTAAATTGAACAGAATGAAACAAACTTTGACAAAATAGTGCGCTTAAAGGTGACTCGCACAGGTGCGCGTAATTAGTAAATAGTTAGCCAGCGCGCCTTTAGGCTTCTATACGCGCTGTATTACAACCAATCACTGGGGTAACTATTTGTATGTTTGCTATATTGCTATAAATTTTATAAATTTTATTATTATAAATGTTATTATTATTATTATTATTATTATTATTATTATTATTATTATTATTATTATTATTATTATTATTATTATTATTATTATTATTATTATCATAATTTAATAATTTGTTAATATTACTTAATTTGATTCCATTGCCCTTGTTATTTATTTACCTTTCTGAAGAATTTTATATTGTATTTTTTCGTTGTGTGAAATAAAATAAAATGAATGAATGAATGAATGTAAATTGAGTTCTCCACATCATAGTTGCGGGTAATTCTACTAATAATCAGCGATTGCGTTTTTTTTTTTTGTATAGCCAAGCGCTGCATCAGAGCCAGACAACTGTATACTTTTCGTTTCAAGTACAGTAGCAGGGATAAATACGGACCCAAAATGAATAATGACGATTATATAAACCAAGACAGCCACCATATATGCTAAGTTGATTTGCCCTTTTGAACTTTTGTTAGGATGATTTTGTCTATAGGATATCGGGAAGGTGTTGAAAAAAAAACTTGGACTTGGAGCAAACACACCCTGCTCAGGGGTCTACACATTGTGGAACTAAACGATCTATTAATACCTCAATTAACTAGATTCTGAACGGAATGCAAATATGTTAGATTTCCTGCTTTATAAAATTCCTATTTACGTGGCATTATGGAAAAGTTATTAAAATTACCACGAAATACGCTGATTTTTTAAAATGACAAACTCTTAAAGCGCCCCCTATGTCTGCATCGTCGACTAAAATATAAATGACCTTTTTATATCTACAACGATGTTGTAAAATTTTTCTATTCGGGTAAAATATTTACCACATAGGGTGATCTTTGCTGGTTTACTCATATAATATAAATCATTCGTTATAAAATCTTCAATAAACAGCACAAATCCTCAATCGAAAATCATTCTTTTAAGCTCTCAATAGTCGATGATCCGTTAAAATCCTCGTACCAGATCTAGAAAACTTACATTAGTATAGAAAGTCATCTATTGCGAAGCTAAAGTAGTAATAAAGAATACAACAACGAGAGAATAAATGCCCAAAAGTACCAAGGAACTGCCTAAGTCTAACTATTTTTCCAAAGAAGAATTATGGATAAAATCCATGCAACGAGAACTACAAATGTTGTCAAAGGCCCCTGGGTACCTTTACTCTGTACTTTACATTGCGAATGATCGCTTAAGTACGCAGGTGTTGGCGCCGAAGGGCTGGAAGACGGTTTTAACCGTCTGCTAGCCAGGTTACTCGGCCACATTCTCAAGCACCATGCCAAGTGACAAACACTGAGCAGATGAACTCAACCCGCAAGTTACGTCATGTGTTCGCGGAAAATTATATCAGACACTGCTAGCATTCGAGGGGATATTAGTAACATTACGATTGCGTCATATATTTTAAAGTGTTAACCCTCATTCCGTCAACACACTTTACTCCACAAATTGAGTGTGGTAGTAGCATAATAATGCTTGGGTATGCTGAATAATTAACAGTTTGTAAGATGAGATTTGACCGGTTTCATTTCAAGTCTTAAAACAGAAATTCTGTCACATTTGGTACAGGTTTATTCGAATTAGAGCGATAATTGGCAACAATAATTCCGCAATTGTTTTACAGTTTAATCAATCAGAAGATTTATTAACAAAGATATATCAACCACTCTGAGCAAAACAACTGTCAAATTCAAACACTAATCATTAACCAAAATCGAAGAAAATTTATTGTAATACGCTTCATTATTTAACAGAGGCTTTGCGGACTGACTAATTTTCAATAATGGTTCTTCGTCATCAAAAAAAAAAAAAAAAAAACCCTTTAAACTGCACAAACCCCAGAGTTTAGTTTACTTATTCGTTATTTCAAGGAATTTTATGTAGGCTGTGGTTGATGCAATACGGTGGCAATCGATTGAATCATATTATAACGATTTTTTGAGATATCACGGCTATGTTAATTGCAGTTATACTCGAATAGAATAATTTCATTCATTTTAATAAAATCAATTTGGTATACGATATATATAACGATAATAATTATAATAACAATAGCTATTATTATTGATATTAATAATAATATTATTATGCCTAGTACATAACAACATTATTAAGGATGAAATTTATTAATATTTGTTCGATTATTGTTTGTAACTTAGGCATATTTAAAGCGCTATGTGAGAATAATTTCATTTATTTTAACTCAATTAATTTGGCAAAACATCGATATATATATAACGATAATAATAATAATATTTATTATTAATAATAGGCCTATTATTAATATTACTATTAGGCGTATTACTTAAGCATTAATGATAAAATTGATAAATGGGCCTATTTGTGCGATTATCGCTTATAATTAATTAGGTTTATAATTTAAAACACTGTGTGACGAAATACCGATTATTAACTATATTCAATTACATAATATAATATAGGCCTAATGTTATAATATAAGATAATAGGCCTATGGTACGTAATAATTAAAAAGTACTGTAATATTATACTATATATATATTGCTTCATTTATAAAAAGTAATATATAGAAATATATTTATTAATGTTTGTATATATCATGTTTTACTTGTAATTTTGTTAATTTGCAACTTTGTGCATTTTTGGGGAGTAAACAAAGTAACATGAACAACAAGTTAATCATATGCTACGTTGATATGCACTTTCAAACTGGTTAGGATGATTTTAGCCACAGGGCATGAGTACAAACATAAAGAAGGTGTTGAAAAACCCTGCATTTTCACTTGGAGCCAACGCACCGTGCTGTAAACCTATCATACTGTAGGCCTAGCGTATACATTAAGTGTAGGCCTATTCGTTGTGTATTATTGTTATATCGTTCATCGTAGATATATATTTATCGTTGTACATCGTACATGGTTATGTATCGCTATGTTAATATTATCACTGTATTCACGTGTATTGCTTAGTATCACCTTCCACAATTCTCGTAAAAATATTTCCGTCCACGAAACCTCAAAAGTTAATGCTTATAAAATCCAGCACGCCAAACGCTTGAATCAGCATTCCTATGATTAATCTTACAGTTGTCAAATTTATAACTTATAAAATCATTCGATAAAGTTGTTCAATAATCTGATTAATTTTTAAAAATTGTTTCAAATAGGTTAAGTCATCGAAGATTTACTGCTACAAGAATATTGATGTGATCACGTGCCAGAAATTAAAATGCTCTATTAACATACCTCACAAATATGTTATTTTTTATTTCTCCTTTACGGTATTTAATCCAAGTAATACGTTATTATGGCTGTTCAATTATCGTTGGAAAATGCAGCCGTATTTGTTAACGAGGTAAATCCTTTCCAAACGTTCATAATAATAATAAAAAATAGGCTGAAAAGCGAATTATTATTAAATACACAATTGATACACAATTTTGATTGTAACTTAGGCCTATTATTAATTTGTGCAATGTCAAAACATTAGCGTATGATTGTGAAAATTATATGGTTTGTTTAATTAAATAATATGGTGTTATTATTACTATTTCTATTATTATTAATTTTGATAATAATAATGAATAATTTTGTGTTGGGCCCTCGGCCCGTGGCTCCCTCTTGGATAGTATTGTCGAATTTGTAATACATAAATAGGCCTATATAAATTATAATAATAATGATGATAATAATAATAATAATAACGATAATAATAATAATGATAATGATAATAACAATGATGATGAGGATGATATTGATAATCGCTCACACACCATGAATTTTAAATAGAACGAAAGACGGTTGGATTAGTTGATTGATTATGATTGATTGATTGATTGATTGATTGATTGATTGATTGATTGATTGGTGGATGATTTATTGATTTAACTACCGTTTTAATCGATTTGTAAGTAATTTTATTTTCTTGTTGGTTGCCGAAAGCTTCCAAATAGCATTGTGCTCTTACCTTTACTTGACTTTCAGTCATCCCGAGCGCGTAGGCCAGCCGAGCTCTTTCAGGTCCTGCTAAATACTTAGTTTGCTCGAATGTCTTCTCTAGAGCAAATATCTGCTGTCCGGAAAATGTGGGGCGTGTATGCTTCTTTTTACCATCTTTATCTACTGTAATGCCCTGGCTTTGTGCCGCTGCTGCTAAATAGAAGAAATAGAATCATAGCTACCAAAGTGTTCGTTATGTATGATATATAGGCTTTATTTCGCAATTTAGTTCAGGGAATTAAGGCTTGGAGAATAACAATAATGCAGGTGACATTAATTAATATTATTACTGTAATTACTCACCCTGTTGTAATTATGATAAAATGTCTTTTATTTTATGATATTTTTATTTTATAATAGTTCGGATATACAAAAATTTCAAAACATTACATGAAAAAAAAAGCGAAAAATAAAAAGAATAGACCAACTGACATACCGTAGCCCAGGAGAGACCAAATAGCGCTTGCTAATAGTAAAGGCCTTCCCAACAACACAATCAAAACTCACATATATCGATGATGAAATTACAACATTTGAAGGAATTAGGAACATATGATGAATTTTGAAACAGGATAAAAGTTATGAAACATGTGATGATAATTTGTTTTAAAACATTGTGCGGAATCAGAATTAATTATGCATTATTATCATTATTAGAATGATTATAGTTATAACCATTATACATATTAATCATTATTACTTATCGTAATCATTATTAATTTTCATAGAGTACTTGGTATTCAGTGTACTTCCTTAAAGCACAGGGCCTCAGCTTAGCTGCTGTCAAAACCATAATTTATTTTTCTCGCCATTAAAAACAGCTAACTCTTCAAGCCTCTTATAATAATAATGAGATTATGAAGCATAGCTGAGCCTTGTGGGAGAGAGCTGTAGCATACAGAACAGTATTCTCAGTATAAATAACCACTATTTGAAATAATCACATTTTAATTTCATTAAATTGGCATAAATATAATTAGACTAGCCTACGATGGTGGTATATTAACAAAACGTTGATAAAAAGCATTGTGATTGATTGAGGTATTGCACTGTATTCGTCAAAATGTAGCTAATGCTTAAGCGGCGTATGTTACCGTGTGAAAATCACCAGGACATGCATTACCTAATTACTGGTACTAATCACCTCCACGTTAATTAATAGCACTTTGAGATGTCAATCAGCTCTCTAGGCTTTCAAGTGCCGATATCTGCTCATTTAGAATATATATGTATGTATACATATGCGATAATTGTAACCGTGGAGGTATGAAAGTAGATAGCGGATTTAATCTGGCACGCGACGATATAGAAATAAACATAATAAAAGATAATTAATGTAGGATTACAAAATGAACGATTTGGTCAATTCCAAAATGGTGTTAAACTATTGATACCTTATGTATTATAGTAATGTTGTTATTATCATTGTATACTATTACTACTACCACTACTACCACTACTACTACTACTACTACTACTACTACTGCTACTACTACTACTACTACTACTACTACTAATAATAATAATAATAATAATAATAATAACAATAATAATAATAATAATAATAACAATAATAATAATAATAATAATAATAATAATAATAATTAATAATAATAATAATAATAATAATAATAATAATTAATAATAATAATAATAATAATAGGCTAATAATAATATTTATCATTACTACTTATTATCATTATTTTTTTTTCTTTCTTTATTATAGAAGAGGCCCAGAGTGTGAAATTAGTTGCCTCCAATTGGGGTAGAATTTTCCAAGTCGAGTGGCCCATGTTTGGTTAAAATTCATATAGAGCAGGAGAACCGGCTTCAAATATGAGACAAGAAAAAAGTACAACAGTAAGTTCTGGAAGCCACATTATTATGCAGGCCGCTTGTCGCATATTATTCGATATCCACAACATTTTATAATACGTACAGTAGTATAGGTCGCTAATGGGCCTAACTCCAAAAAGGTATGAATTTTATATTTTAACTGGCATATGTCGGCCTGTCTATGTTTATGCTACTCATTTACAATGCCGATAACAATTTAAACCACTGTAGCTTCTTATCACCAATTCATTTCCAACATTAATCTTTTAAACCAAGAGACGAGACGTCGGTAATTGAAATTAAATAGTATATGATAAACGTTATCGCTAAAGTAACACCAGCGAAATTATATTAAATGTTATCATAATTAATAAATATCACAGTACTCACAGTATATATACACGTTTAGCTTTTAAACGTGCCGCCAAAGGCGAGACAACATTGCGTATAGCTTTGTGTTGAAATCCTCCACACGCTGTTTTTACAGTGCAGAGTATTTTACTTTTTTACACGAAAAGAGTGAAATGTGATTAATACAGACACTCTTGTGGAGTAAAATTCACTATTTTTGCATTTGAAATATTCTTGATCATATTTTTACATTTAGGTCGCCTTACATTTGAGACCCCTCTAATTAAGACACCCCTCTAATTTAAGACCACTTTCAAAGAACCAATCACTCATCTAACATTCTAATTCAGCCCTGATCTAATGAGAGACCAAACCTTAACCCTAACTCTAACCAAGACCACCCCACATTTTCAGGTCCGACAAAAAGGTGGTCTCAAATTTTGAACTGTAATTGAATGTTCTACGATTTGAACAGTATGCCTTTAAATGGTGGTTAGACTATAGCACAAACTCAATAGATCATAATTTGCGTATACTTAGTGTACCGTGTACAATACGTCTGTTTCTGGATTACTAATGTTATTGTTGCAGGCAATGTATTAATGATGAAGCGGCCTCCTTGTAAATAATAATTTCAAGAATAATGATTAATATGTGTTTGACAATGGATTTAATTTTACAATATGGTTATACAACAATAATGATAATATTGATATATTTATACATACATATTTGATAGAAATTTATTACATTATATTATATACTTTTGGTAAATGAACTTTGATAAAAGTGTAACCAAAGTAACAGTAGATGACATTGTTGTTAATTTAAATGAATCGGCTTAATTATATGTTACAATTTTAGGAATATAGACTAATGTTCGTCAATGCGCTGTATTATTAGGAATAGGCCTATGCAGTTGCTAATATTTTCAATAACACTTTGTATTACATCTTGGAACAATATTTAACATAATAAGTACCATCGGTAAATGATCAAATTATAACCAAGGTAAAAATCATGTATTGCTACTAAGTGAA
>NW_022755542.1:1507487-1542137 GCF_011630105.1 Anneissia japonica
AATAATAATAATAATAATAATAATAATAATAATAATAATAACAACAATAATAATAATAATAACAATAATACTAATAGGCCTTTTATAGCGCGTTGTCAACTGATATTGTCAATAACTATTATCGGCAATCTCCATTTAGTGTAAGATTGGATGCTTGTTAATATTTACCATTGTCATAGCGGCACTGAACATTCTGTTGTGGATATTAGCGCTTTACAAATACTTCTTCATATATTGATTGGTTGATTGATTGATTGATTGATTTTTAAAGAACCAAGTAAACTCAACTGGGCACGGCTATCAACACCAACAATTAGTGCTATAAAAGTTGCTAACAAACAAAAATGATATTGCCATTGGTCTAATTAGTAGTGTGCTTAAGTGATATATAATCTAATCAATGATCCTTTCCACTGCTATTAAATGGATTCGATTGTTTTGGGAAGTTATTCATATGTTCATTAACCTGGTCCGCCCATTGTGTTATTAGTATATGATTGCTTATCGTATCAATTAAAACACACATACTTCCATTTCGTTTGTGGATGTTCAGCTGTTAATTTCCCTTCTGTTAACTATTCAAGAGAAGTGTTTTTTTTTTATCGAACACTGTCGGCTTCGATAGATCATAAGAATTGTTTATTTGATCAGGCGGTACAAAGTATTTCATAAAGTTATTAACGGTATTAATCTAATTTATACGTTATCATTATGAGTGTGGTAATTAATAATAGAATAATAATAATAATGTATAATGTTAAGAAGGCCTTCTATAATTTTAAATATTTTTATGCTTTTGTCAATGGATTTTTATGGAATATTGATGTTGATACTTTTCAACGTTGATCAATTTTAATATGATTTTCTTTGAATTGTACTTTTTTTTGTGAGCTTTGTAATTTCTTCGTTTTTATTGAAGACAATAAATTGTATCTTGTATCTTGTAAAGAATAATAATAACAACAATTAATAATAATATTTTATATATTGAATTCAGTGAGTGTTATGCCAATGCATTAAGAGGTTGTTAAATAAACGATATCTTTTTATTTGATGAACTGTTAATATGAATATATAGTAAGTCATCGTATAGTTTTATATAATTTATACATGTTTACAGGGATTACTGCATACAATCAATAACATACGTGTTTTGCATTGTGGTTTTCAAGATAAAAATCAAGACATTAAAATATGAGCATACATTACAATGAGTACTGAGAATTGTTGCTGCATCTGAAAGAAGCCATGTATGATAATCATAATAAGTCTAATAATAATAATGGTAATATAATGGTAAAGAATGATAACAATATTAATAATAAAATAATATGATGTAATAATATGGATAAAATAATACTAATAATATTGATGATGACGAATGTGCTGATGCTGATAATGCGGATGATGCGGATGATGATGATGATGATGATGTTGATGATGATAATGATGGTGATGATGATTATGGTGATGGTGATGTTAGTGGGGATGATGAAGACATTGATGACGATATTGATGATAATAAAAAATAATATATATCATAATCGAATATTAATAAAATTGATGATGATGGTGATAATGATGATGATAATGGTAATGATGTTGATGATGATGTTGATAATAATAATAAAATAATAATAATAATAATAATAATAATAATAATAAAATAATAATAATAATAATTATAATAATTATAATAATTATTATAATAATAACAATTTTTCATAATCGAATTCGATACCATAATGGGAGTTGGGCATCTGATGAATATGTTATTTTATCAGCAATAATTAAAAATAATAAAAACAATGATAGTAATCATTGATATCTATCGGATGGGCCAGTGAATCTAATGTTTGTATATAACCAAAACTATAACCAATACAAATATGTAATAATCTCTTAGAAATGTAAGATATTTTAACTAGCTTTCCTGAGTACATGGCCAAAAGTAGATGTACCTAAACCCATTATTTCATTGCGTTTAAACTAGGTATATATCTCAGCACGAACGACCCCTGAACGTTAGACCAACCCTCTCATAATGAGATGTCTTCAGCCTTAACACCACGTTTCAAAGTGCGATCTCAAAATAAAATCTCACTTAGCTATCTGAATGATTGTGTGTATTACACGTCGATTAGGGTGATTAATATCTAACGTGTGTTCCTACAAGTATCGCTTAATATGATATGACAAACAATTGCAAAGGTTATTTGCACCCGGCACCTAAAAGTTGCTTGCTTAGGATTGCGCAGACGCACTGGGCATTTCCCTGTACGCGCCAGTATGCAAGTCGTATTTTCATGTTCGAGGTAGGCCCCTTTAATGATAAGGAAGGATTATTCAGTGTTTTCTGGTTATTTAGTAGGATAAGACATTGCAACATAATTTATGTACAACATTTAAGCCTGGACGTGTCGAAACGACATTTTGTGTTCATGCGCTTTGTCTTGGAACGGTAGCTGTAGCTCGAGTCATACAACGTACTCTGTTTTTCAATATAATGCGATACATTTATAAACTATCAAAATACGATATATTATTGGATCATATTCCGGTTTTCGTTCAAGGACCTCGAAGACTACAGTCATAACGAAATAATTTAAAATGCCAAGTCTTTATACGAGGCTTGTGAAGGGAAATTTCGTTTCAGTCGAAAGGAATGATGGTATTTTTAGCCGCCATTTGGATTGTTAAGCTTGGATAGAGGCCTAACTTTAGTCTATATTAGTGCTTTGTACGTTATTAATAAATTTACTCTAGGAATATATCTAACAAATAATAGGCCTATGAAATGCGTTTCTAATAAGCAGTTTATGATCAAACCCAATGGAATATGAAAATACCCAACTAACAATTATATATTATATTATAATAATGTTGCATTTTGACTTTCAAAACGTTGTTTTATGTAGAACCATAAATATGTATTTATAACGTAATTTCTAATTAGATAACGTTGTAAATGTTGCTGCAAGGTTGTGTTAACGTTATTTCCTGACAAAATAACAACCTTCGCGAGTAATAACTTTTTGTATTTGCTGATTAAGTACGATAAATAGGCCTATCCAAACGACTATAATTCACAGCTATAGAGAGTAGGTCTAACTTTGAAGATAAACATTTACATAGTCCTATCTGGATGTATATAGTTTATTTCTGACCTAGATCAATTTGTTGATTTTATGTTGTTAACTTAAACACACATATTATACAGAGAATAAACATACTGTGCTCTCCAGTAGGAAACATAAATCACTTAATCATTAAATTCAGAATTTTACATGAAATGCTAAACAATAACTATTGACATAACGAATTAATATATTATCTAAGCAAAAACTAATAAACATTATTCGAAAAATATGCTGCATTAAACTTTGATAACATTTTAATCACTCACAATGTCATGTTTGTTTAAATTTAATAATTTTCCCGTCTGTATTAATAGACATCTGTTTACGTCATCAGGCCTATACAGTATTCATTTCTACCGTGGCCTACTTACAAGGGGGAAATGTGTCACATGCAAAAACCTGCGACACGTATGTGCAAAATGTGTGACGTATACACACGCTATAAAGGCAAAATACGAAAAGTATAATATGTTACTGACACTGTACGTGCATACGCTGTGACGTAACACAGACGTGCGAAAAACACACGTGATGTACCACGTACACGTGAAAATTAAACGCGGCACGTACACTCAAAAAGTGTGACGTGCACACAACCTTTGAACGTTCGTCAACATATTTTTTGAATTACTTTCATTGGTTTTGAATGGCGAGTATTGCAAGCATCATCATCATTATGATATCGTTAATTCTCATTTCATTCCGGTTTATCATCCTGTGTGGATTTCGTAAAGAACCGATCGTAATGGCATGGCTTTGGAATGGACATGAGTTGGCTGCCAATTACTCATGCTTGATAAATCTAAGCATGTTTTTAACAATGCCTTGTTCGATGTTTAGTAAGAGTCACAAATGCTATTGTACACCGCATTTTATACAGGCATAGGCCTAACAATTCATATAGGCCTATAATATAATTTCATATAGCATAATATTCGTTATAACATACATCCTATTAGGACTATATAAGAACCCCTAAAGACATACTATGATATATTAAACTGGGATGTAATATTACATAAATATAGCATAATTCAATATAATAGTCATGCATGTTATAAAATAATAGGTTATTTCAGGTATAAACGGTGTTTGCAGGCATACGCACCTGAGATTTTTTACGTATTGTAATGATTTAACCATCTGTTCTCTCAAATACCTAATAGAAATGCATCATTTATCTGGTGATCTGGTGTTCTGCTACGATAAGACAAAATTGGATTTTCCTTATAATATGCCAGAGAGCCCATCCTTTCGAATGAAACGTTCGGGGAATGATTACGCTAAGACAAACGAATTTTCCATAACAGCGGTGTTTTAGTGCATAAAGTTTGCACCTAATTTATAGGAGGATACGATGTACAAACAAAAGACGACGTTGGATTCTTTTTTGAAAGTATGCATCCTTAATACGATTGCGATTATTACCGAGGTATAAGTCGTAAATAACATCACACCATCATGGTAACAACACTATAATGTGCATACCGTTAAGAAGCTAATTCCAAACAATAAAGACGAATTTAAAAACGTTTTACGTTCAAATTGGCATGCATTTTTTTTATTTGAACTTCAGATATTGTCGTAAATATGTTCATTTGAGAGAGTGTAAAATGCGCTTCATTGACGTATCATATTAATTGAAAGAGAATGAATACTTGCAAAAAACAAAAAAAACCCTTAAATTTTGAGTTTATTGATTTTACGAAATACCTATAAATCCAGTAGATATTGTATTTCAAAGAAGTGTATAAAGATTATAAATGATAACCACAATTTGATTTTGAATAAACTGTTTGGTATTCGTTTGCTGAAATAAAAGTAACGTATATGAACACTGTGATTTCTAAGAAAGACTAATAAATAAATTGTTAACGAATTTTATATATCTATGCACACAATATGTCATTAATTATTGATAATAATATTAAACACAATCTTATATAATTTTTAATAACAAGAGAAAACTTGTAAATTAAATACTGTATTTATAAGGCTATCAGTTGATCTTATACCGAGATATGTGGTCGTCAATAAATCTTTTATGAAATGAACGAAAAAATATTATTCAGCAAAATGATCAAATTCCTTAAACAATCTGCACCTTGTGATTTATTTACTTATTAGAAAAACACATTTGAAGCTTGTTTGAATACATTTGAAAAGCTACGAAATATAGAAACATGCTTACAGCTAAGATTGTCTGCTTAAAGTATGTTTTAGCTACGGTATGTTGTTGCAACGATGAATTTTCTGGCAGGCCTGCAATATTCTTGACAAGTATAAAAACATGGTGTTTTAAACAGTTATATGAATTAAATATTATCAAAAGAGGTTGATTCACAAGCTAACATAGGCTAGTAGGCCTATTAAAACATGCATTACAATATTTATGTTATTAGGTGCGTGTAGCTTACGATATCAGACCGACACGGTGATGTAGGCCTGTGTAGTACTGTGAGGAAATAGATGTTCATTCCGCGATTGGTTTAACCTGCGATAGAACATACTGATAATAAGCTTGTTTGGAAAGCAACCGCAAACTAGATATATGTTGATATGTAAAACAAATCGAATTATGGAATAATGATTAATAACAGGCCTATGTTTAAAATTAAGATTTTAGAACTTTAACCCATAATTTGATACGTGTTTGTTTTTATGCAATTCAATTACTTTTAACGCACTCACGTTAAATTGTATTCACGAAAGAATGAGTATGTACAGTTAGTGGTCAGTATGACTTTAGGCCTACCTACCTGAAGCACACGCTAAACGGTCAGCCCACGGTGACGGAGCCTGGAAAATACTCGCGGGATGCCAGTATAAAGGTGACGGCCCTGAACTTGCATGTCCCGCTAGTTCGCTAAGGGGCTTAGCAAGTCGATTCAAGTAAAAGCTAGATGCAAAAGAGTTCAAACGAGGAATACCCATAGGTGTTGCAAAGAATGCCCCTGCTGACTCTGGCCTACTCAAAATATCGTTGATTCCATGTGGTGTGCCTGAAGGCGACAATGCTTTGCGGACCTGTCCTGTGGGGTAGGCTAAACCCGGTGTTTTTTCCGCCATATTATGCAATGCAGCTAGTTGTGGATTGCTCATAATAAATGCACTTGATCTTGCAGGGTTCATGAGAGCCTGGAAGTTTAATAGTGAATCTGTCATTATTTGCTGTTGGAGTGTAAAATCAATTTTCCAAAATTTGTTCAAAAACACTTAATCGATGACAACAACGCGTTACACAAAAGATATCGCAACAGGACTCAAGCATCGGTTGCTTAAAGAATCAAGTTTCTTGCTTTATAGAAATAAGCATTATATCTAAGTCCTGTAACTTTTCTTCTCGCTCAGAAAACACCTGTACTGACTTGAGTAGCCGAATTATGAGAGCAGCTCCTGACGTGAGTACCGCTTAAGGTGAGTGGACAGGACACAATAATAGGAACTGTGTTTAGATTAGTATCTTCATGTATATAGAAATACCTATCTTTTTTTCTTAAGGACATGACAAATTGGTATCATAAATCATAGCTATGACGTCACAAGTTCTCTCCCCGCCTTTATTAGTAGTTGTCGTTTGGGCGAGCTCGCTGATTGGTCGACGCAAGTTGTCACTGGCATATAATTTACAAGTCTGTTTACTTATTGGTTTTTCAATTATGCGTGTAAAACTTGATCATATTATTAGTCTGTAGTATGTGTATGTTGTAACCAAAGCCTCATAGATCTTTCTAACGATATTACTTGATTCGACATGCGAATATCGTTACATGCGAGAAATTGAGAAAAGTTCGCTTCGGATTAAAGACAGATAACACCGATGAATTATAGTTAATTGATTTCGTCGAATTAAATTGATTGCTTAGAATATATTGAAGTTTAAACGGACGGCTCATAATGCGCAAGAGTTTGCAAAACGAACACAAAGTCAACGCAAAAATTTATACAATATTGACTTTAGATCGAAAGAACAATTAAGCAATTACTTTTTTTTATAAGTTTACAACATAAGTAATACGCCCTTTACTGTGAGTTTTAAGATGCCATCATCATCTGACGTAATACTGTGATCGTCACTCTAACCATTAATAGGTCCATGCTCTAATATTCCAACTTTACTAATTGCATTCGAGAATAGCCTTTGAAGTTTCGACATTTTAAAGGAATTTAATGTCACTTGTGTGACTTTATACTTCGACAAAATGTTAACTGGCGAACGTAAAACTATCATATTCCATTCTTCATTAAAATATATAAAGGTCTTACAGCGTAATCAATTTGCTCTATATTACAAGAACATTTTAGTATCGTTAAGGTGCGTGGTGTACCGATTATTACATCATGTTCTGATTTGAGCATTGTTATATTATTTACCTATCTTTTTATATTGTGTTTACTGTGTCTTTTATATAGGCCTATATATAAATATATATATGAAAATTTAGTCAAAGTTTAATCATAATTCATATGATTTTACTCTGTGTAAATAATTGTTTCAGTACATGTCTATGACCATATAAAAACAGTGAAGATATTTATATACAGTCAACTAATATGTATTATTATGCCGTAAATTTATCGAATAAAACAGCTCTTCAAATGGTACATTGAAGACCATCAGTTTAATACGAAAGCAAGAGTGGCCATCGACAAAAAACATGGCTTTTATAAAATTGACGTTTGATACCAGTTTGTCAATACACAATATTAACAAATTATTGGTAGAACACTTAAAATTATGGCTCAGAAATAGAAAATAGCCCCTGTAAAAGTGGCTCCAACAATATGGCCTGACCCTGCATAGTTGGGTCCAATTGACTAAGATACAGTATGTAAAAATGCCTCTTTTTGTCCTCATTGCTATAATATCTGTAATAAAATTGTCTTCGATATTTATATTCCGTGACTGTTTTGCACATATTTTGATCAACAATGAATAGCAATTAGAATGCTCATTTAATATCTTATTCATCATTTTATTCAGTTCTAATTAGCTTTCATTTGAATTAATTTGTATGCATAATGTATATACCAGTATGTTTTGCCAAGAAAAAACATATTATATACTCTGTATGAGATAAAAAAAAAAAAAAAAAAAAAAAGTAGAACGAGAAACTATTTTTTTATGGCAAGTAACAGAAGAATAAATAAGATCGGTGATAGACCTTTATTAGCATGTGTAATCCATGTTGATTGATAGATCAATTGATCAAAGATTTGTATGTGTAATCATTTTTTTTTAAATGATGGTAAACAGATAGTAAGTCAACGGAAACTGAGATATTGCGTTACGGTATATGTCTCGTTTATAAAACTTAATCCATTCTTTTAAATGAAAAATTCAATATTGTAATTTATTTTGTTTTGGTTTACGATATGGAGTACGGTATATCTTAAGGTTTTCTTCCAAGTAAACATTTGTATTTTCTCATATACCCTAACTGTATAATATAGTTGCATACTAATTATAGTATTACCAAGACTTCTGTATAGTTAAAAGTCTTTGTTATTATAATTATTAAAAAAAAAAAAAAAAAACGGTGATGATGATGAAAATTACGCTGATGGATATTGCACAGTATACATAAAAACGCAGTAAATTGCACAGTATACATAAAAACACAGGAAATTAATAAAATATTCTATCACTCTTAGCCGCAGTGGGAGACTCGGTGTTAGGTGGAAGTAAAACTGTAAAACAATAATAATAATATTGATAATGATAAAGACTTACGATGATGACGACATGATAGTGGTGATAAAGGTAACAATGATGGTAATAATAATATCAATTGTAATTTTAATAATAATAATAATATTAATAATAATAATAGCAACAACAACCATGTTTTGAGTCTGTACATTTGTTTACTTGTCTGTCCTTTTATTTTTTAAGTATACAACATAGCCATCGTATTAAAAGAAACCCCGGAAATTACCAGGCCCCGAGCGTGTACTAAATTCTTAAGTATATATTTAATAAATTTGATAAATGTAATAAATTTTAATTTATGAAGGATTTAATTGACGTTGTTATAAAGCATTTAGAATGATCCATATATTGTACGTGAGATCCATTTTAGGGTAGGCCTATAATCTGAGAATATTGCAGATGAATAATCCTACCCAATCGATCGAAGTTTAACTTAACGTTTATAAAACAGACGAGAGGTTGTAGCCATGAAATTATTGTCTCAAACATTAGTATAATTTGAAACAAAAGAAATTAATGGAAGTTGAAAATCGCGTATTATGACCACTGAAAATACCAAGTAATACGTTCGGATTGATTCGGAATTCTTCTGCAAGCACGGTTTGGCTAAAGTCATGTGATTTATTTGGCCTATCTTGGAGTAATTTAATCTACAGAGATTATGCATTCAATTTATTAAGGTAATTCCTGGCTGTTCTTTTCCGCTGGACACAAAGAAAGCAACACGGAGTTAGATGAACACTCTACAAAATGAACCATCATTTAATTAAAAGCCTGTGGGAACATGTATATCGTGATGTATAATCAAAACGCTATAGCTAAACATAGACGTTAATATCGCTAACTCAATTTCGTTTTATCAGTCAACGAGAAATCTTTTCAGCAGACACAAAATGAATAAGCATAAATCTTGTATATTTTGCCCATAGCGAGTGCTTTTTATTAACTTTGATGCATCTGCCCGAGCTTGATTGCGTTGTGTAATCTAATTTCTCGAGCTGTCAGGCCCAATTTGGAATCATTTTGGCGGGATTCTTAGCGATACTTTGTCGGATTACCGCCGAATTTGTGATTATTTTATTGTTCATATGGTAGATAATTTGTTGTGTTATTTGGTTATTGCCGTGTCAATTGCTGATCATTGTGATTTGATTCTTATCGCTAGGTTGAACTTGTTGTGTGACGTAACGCGCGTCAAAACCAATAGTCACTAAATCGTCTGCGTTTCATGTTTTGGTTTGGCTACCAGACGATGTGAAACACAAAATGTGCAATTATTTCATCCGGGGTTGACTTTTCCATTATGGTCTGACATTTTTTTCAATATAAGACTGTAAAAACTGACATCTATATTTTAAAAAGTCCCCGTAGGAAATACATAGCCCTAAAACTACAACAAATGAAGTAAAAAAAAAATCAATCGATTATCTAGGAGAATCTGGTAACCGCAGGCAAACACACCACCTGGTTTATTCTGACAATCACGTAAATATAAAAAAAAAGTATTTTTGTTTTATTATAGAAGGAATTATAGATTGTTCAATACTTAATGGGTGTAGTTTGCATTCAATAGTATGATTTTCATGATTGGCATTGGTTATTATAGTTCATTTCGACATTAGGTGAACATGAACCAGTTTTACTAAGTCATAATGTAGGACATACAAGACACTGACATTAATGACCTCGTATATCATATCTCAAATATTCAGAAAAATATGAAGACGTAAAGTTTGAAACAATAAAATATGAATAACGTATGTTGCACAATAACCTCTTAAAACTTATATTATTTCAAAAGGTATATATGGTTTATTTGATTATGAAGCATCGCGACAGTATACGGTATATTAACATACATATATATATATATATATATATATATATATATATATCGCAATATCGTAAGCTATAAATATATATATATATATATTGTTATATGTATATATATACATTCATATATATTGTATATAGGGCCTATTCATTTTTTTAAAGCCCGAGCCCGGGACTTCTGCTTTCTATGCCTAGTTTCTTAAGGCGTCTGCATATGAATAATATTTGCAGTTTAAAATGTATTTGTAGCATTACTCCACATAACAAAGAGATTTTTTTAAATATATTATACAAATACTATTTAAATATTTCTATTTGTTCAGTCGCCAACTCTTTTCAAATAGTGTGCTGAGTTATGTTTTGTGCGCATGTGCAATTATGCACATTGGATCAACGACTTAACGTCTCATCAAAGGACGAAGTAATTAGAGCAAAAACAAATAAATACAAATATCGAACTTTCTTACCCAAGGATTGAATTAGTACGGCATTGGTAGGTAATAATATGCCTATATCTCACTAGTATCTCCCAAGGATGAGAAAATGTAGGGAGATTAATATATACTTGGGCATTATGGAACAGCGTGTCTATGGTATGGGAAACTAGGGACCAAGACGAGGCCAGAATTGAATGAATAGGTCTATAATAACTTGTACTTGTAATTCAATCAGATAGGGCTGAAATAGTCTGTACCCTCAATCTGTGAAACTCCCTTCCTGGTTCCCCGACTAATTTGAATTCCTGCATCCACGGTAGCCTTCTTTTCATCTACACAGGAGGAAGAAGCACTTCGTCTTTATATAGACAGAAAGGGAAGTGCTTCGTCCTCACCTAATGAAAAGAAAGCGCTCCGTTCCCTTCTAAAGAGAATGCTCTGTCACAATTCCGCAGCTCTCCTTCCCATTCCGCATCTCTCCGTCCCATTCTCCGCAGCTATCTGTCCCATTCTCCACAGCTCTTCGTCCCGTTGCGCATCTCTTCGTTCCCATCCACAGATGAGGGAAAGTTCTCCATCTCAATCTAAATAGGCAGAAGAAAGTGCTGCGCCAACTTCTGCTCATGTATCTACTACGTCAAGGCATATTCCTACCACGTTTCGCAGGCCACTGATTAAGATACGGTAAAGAATAATTTCTGGTAAAAAATCGCGTGACAGCTGGGACTGAATGTGTCAAGATAACAGCAACCAATCACAACGTGTGGTGAATGCATCTATCTATTTGTTTGTTTGTTTATATACCGGTACATCATTTTATTTGTTTGATGGCACATCATGTGAGTCACAGAAGTGTCAACATAAATCTTTTCTACATTTTCTCCAGTATTTTCATTTAACTTCTAATCAAATTTTATTTTTTTAAAACTGTTAAGGAATAAATTATGTGACAATCGTAATCTGTACTTACGAATTAATGTTTATTAATGTGTATTTCATAGTACTTTCTACAACGATGGAGGTATAACTGAGCACGTAATGATCAGAAATTCTGGCGGTTTCACCCTCCGATAAGAAATAATAATAATAATAATATAATGGTAATATTAACAATAATTATACTAATAATATAAGGCCTAATGACGATGGTGGGGGTGACGATGATGGCGTTAACGACAACGGCAACAATCAATTTATTTATAATTACAATATTAATAGGAATAATAATAACAACAATGATAGTAATAATTATAATGATGATAACAATAATAGATAATAAAACATAACCTTTTACCTTTAATAATAATAATAATAATAATAATAATAATAATAATAATAATAATAATAATAATAATATACATGTATACGCTATTAAACTATTTCATGTTATTTGAAATCCGTACATCGAATGAAATCTTTGGTGGTCCCTGCCTCCCAGTGCCATTATCCTCGGTTCAATCTACTATAGAAAGACTTCCTCCTCCGAAAACATCTGGTTTCGCTATAGTCACGTGATGATGAGAGAATCGTCAATCACATAATTTGCATTCACATTGGTATAATGTATACTACATGTTTTTTGTTCATATAGGGCCTATTATCTTCTATAAATATACGGACGCATCATATTCTTGAATAATTATGCTATCGCATATACATAGGACTAGGCTTTTATTTTTTCTGGTAATGATTAAAGACATACAAACTGGATTAATGACTCCCTCGTGTTATGGTTAGTGCTTGAACGAAAAATTGTTGTTTCGCCGCACAGACAAGCACGGCATCTAGAAATGATAATATATAATATAAGGCATTAATAATTATTGATATAATTTACTTTAAAAATATTATTTTCACTGGTTGAGTGCTAATGTAGTAAAAGCAAACAAATTACTTGTTATAAAGTGAATTGGTAATGATCAAAATGTAATGCTCGGTTTACGATCCTTTTTATCTTAGTTAATTGTAAATTATTGGTATCACCATGACAACATAAGTGCGTGTCTTTCATGTAATTGTCGCATCAATTTAACACATCATTAGAATGATCTTGAATGTGACATTAGTTTGGTTAGTATGACTATAATGCAACTAAGAAAGCAGTTTAGTCTAATTCGTATTTCCCTTGTCAATTAGATACCGTGGCCTTTTATGTTAAGCATTGTATTTAAGTAGACCACACAGTTGAGTTGGTAAGCTGTAGAGTACTTTTTTGCGGTGATCTCTCGCTTCCCAGCACAAAAGGGAATAAGTTGATACTTAAATAATTCCCGACGGGCTGTGAAACTAAACTTGGTTTTTGTCTTCATAGAAACCGCATTTCTAGTGTATTTCAATATACATCCAGATATCTCTTCATTGATTTATTCTGAAGATAAATCACAACAGATAAAGTAGTAATATTTTTATAGACTTTTTCAATGTATCATTGTTAACAACTAAGAAAATCTAGACAGCTTCATTCGCGTGCCTTTTGCAAGAGCTAACCTGACCAAATGCACCACCGACACAGAGTTCTCCCCCCGTCTTTGTGTAGACCAAGATTGTGTCAATCTGGTTGTGGCAAAATAGGGAACAGACATTTACTATAGGCCTATTTAGATTAGAGGCCCCAGTGGAATACTGACTGTTCACTTAGTGTTCGCTAAAGCTCTAGTCCCTCGCCGGGAATCTTCACTTTCCGCACTCTTGGCCTAGATTGTCGTGCATATACTCCGAGCGAGCAACTGATAGATGGACTTAATTCAAAGACATTCAATTCACGATAGTGCAATTGAGGCAAGCAGATATAACACAAGATATTAACCTATTGAATTATTAAATCTATTTAGATACTATGGGTAATAGAAAACAAGATATGATCACCTTAATAATTTCAAGTCCGATAACACTTGAATTAATTCATAGATAGATAGATAACTTTATTGTCCTTTTCGTAAATACAAATAAGGAAATTCATCTTCAATTGGCAAATGCTTATAATTAATTATATACAAAATCAGTCACATGTATAAAAAAAATCATTCAAATTAATTATAATATATTCGTAATAAGTACAAAAGATATAGGCTAAAGAGGCTGAATTTTCAAAAAAAAAAAAAAAAAAAAAAAAAAGTCCTAGGTCCAAGATAAATAAAATGGAAAATAGAATTAACGACCAATTAATAGTTAATAAACTTTAAAAAAAAATACTTTATAATAATATTAAAATAATAGTGATAATAGTGACACAATTTTTTCACCGTGTTGCGTATCATTCACTTTGTTTAGTTCTATTTAATTAGTTAGTATTACATGTTTGTTTAAAATGGCCAAATAAATTGTTAAATTGATTTGAATAATTATGGATCTTTTTATCCGGTGCGTCTTTATCCCACATTACAGTTTTTTAGTGGAGCTGTAACTTCGGGTTAAGATGTTTGATTTCCAATTTCCTGAATTCAAATCCTGGTATAATCTGGATATTTTCTCGTGACTAAAAAACAGCTCCAACCTAATGCCTATTATGAAACTTAGCATCGGTATGCAAAGCACATGCCTAACTGCCATGCAAAAACTTCTGTGATTAAACCATTTTAGGGCGGATTCTGTAAAAGTACACTACCACGACGATTATGCCTTGCCGTAAAACATTTGACTGAAATCCAGTACCGTACTATACCTCTGGGCCAAACCCTAAAACCGGGTACTCACGCCGGTAGTACGATCGTCGTGTGACGAATCCAGCCCTACTCCCCGGGAGCGCTAGATGACGCGACGCTGTCTACGTCTACTGATTGTTACGATCCGTTGCGAGCCCGTCGAGGCGTTGCGTTTTCCATAGAATCGCGTCGGCTGACGACCGTCGGGTCGGGGCAGCAGTGAATACCGGTACCCGGCTTATTAAAATAATTGCACACTACTCCAATATTAATACAGTTGTTTTCGCTTTAACACCCCTTTATTAATCGTCTTTAAAAAAAAAATGTTCCAGTCCAGTCCGAGTGCCATATCTCTTTTTCTTGGCCAGATTGTGCAATACTGTGGTGTTCGCCTGCACAGCGATACCTTCTCAGCATAATGTCGGTACCATAATCCAGGGCATCTAGGTGTAGAGATAAGCCTATATTTCTCGCCCGAAGGCACAAGCGACCTGCACAGTTCATGTAGTAGTAACAATACGGATGAATAACTGATTTTTATTTATGCATTTATGCTTGAAAATAATGATCCAGTATTATATTTTAGTAACACACTCTAACTGTATCCCACCTTAAAACCGAGAAAATAAACAACGTACCGCTATTTATCATAAAGACTTAGGCACTATTGGTCCCAATCAGATTAGAAAAATTGTAATTCTATTAACAATTAACTTCTATAGTTTAAATAAAGGTAGAGGCCTATGTTATCGCTCACACCTGGCGGTATGCCACGGCAATGTTCGTCAACAGGTTTACTAAGGAATCTCTTAAGTTTATTATACAAAATAATTTATTAGTCGATTTCTAACACTTGCCTATCGAGTAGATGATATTTTAAAGAAAAAAATAAACGTAGGCGGGTTAGTTTGCGAATTAGTTACCGCCAGGTCAATATTGACTAGGCCCATTAGAACAACCGTCTATGGGAATGGACCTGTTTATTTTGTTTGCTTCAAAAATGATTCTACGCATTACGTATTTCAAAATCATTGTAACCACTATCATACTCTTGTTAGCGATAAGATTGGCCGCGACAACTGGTGTAACAAGTCCATATTGTGAGTAAACTTTATCGTACATCAAAGACACCGCAGCAGGTAAAGGTGTGCATTTAATAGTTTTAGGTCTGACATGGCAATGAAAATCGATGATAAGTGAAGATTGATGAGACAAGATAAGGTACCGGTTGCCCCGGACGTTTATGAATTCACAGTGGAATTTGATCTGACTTAATATACATTTTAATAATAGCGACACGCAATACCTTCATTAAATCGAAACTGTAATTCTCATCATACATGTTGCCCTATTCAACCGGAATGAGATCCGGCATGACGTTCTTAACCCTTTTCCTTGTAGCCAAGTTATTTTAAGTCGTAATGATGTATTAAGTAAGCACATTAGTAGAAGGTACTAAGCGTTATATACCGCGATAATTTAGAAGAAAAGTTAATATTGCTGATTTAAAAATCAACTTTAGCTTAATCTATTTTCATTCTATTGTTTCGTTGGGTTTTTGATTGTCCAACTATATACACTTACCTGACTGTCTGATAAATGCACCATTTTCAACTGTGTTGGAAAATGGTGCTTAAAAATACTTTTTAAAGTCCTGTCAAGATTATCAAATGTTATTTGACAAAAACATGTGACATGCCTAAACATGGTCATGATGACATCATATCATGACCATATATAGGCACATCATGACTACATATGGGCATGGAAATTGTTTTTGTCAAAGAAAATTTGATAGTGTGTACAAAGCTTAAAATATAGTGTTAGACATACGTCATTGTTACGCGTACAATAACGGAGCGCGTGTATAAATGAGCGCGTGCCTTAGCTCAGCCAATCACAGAATGTGAGGCTCACGATGTTTACATTTTCAAAAAAAAAAACAATGGATGAATACGGGCTTATAATTAAGCTTTGCCCTGAAAATATAACTGCAGCTTTAAATTAAGGCATCTGAAACCTAGTAGTATGCTGGAAATTTTCCCACGCACCATCAGTACAGACCTATGTAAATTTCAATAATAATAAAACAATGACTTATTGATTTGTATGAGGAAGTTATTAATTTCTTAATGTTAACAAATTCAAGAAACCAATCCACCTGTGTGTTTAATCAATATTCATTTGTTCAACTATTCACCAATCATTCGGTTATAGACAGGTGAAATGTGTTACACAACAGATAATGTCATTGTTGTTTTATAGAATTAAGGTTGTAAAAGGAACTACCGCCGACAAATAAAAGTTAATTACCTATGTATTGAATAGTAATACAAGATCTAAAAACAACTCAGGTTGAGTTTACCCATGATGCAATACATCGATATACAATTTCTTGAAATATATAACCGTAAACTAGTTGGCCTATCAGTATACCGTTTCTTTAAGTTAAAGTACGTCAATAATAATTTGGTGAAAAGAATTAGACATCCTTACCCTATATATTGTGAATCCACAAAAAAATTGTTAAAAAACTAAGTAAACTAATGATAATATTTTGAATAATAATACTAATAATTCATGATGATTATAATGATGATGATAATTGTGATAATGATAACAATAGTAATAATGATGATGATGATGATGATGATGATGATGATGATGATAATAATAATTTTTAATATCACTATTAATAATAATATAAAAGTATCTCTGGATAAAACTTACAGTGATAATCTAAAGCTATGTATATTTTTGATAATATTTATAATAATAATAAAAATAATAATAATAATAATATATATAGGCCTATATATAGGCCTATAATAGGTCTATTAACAACTCAGCACCAATACGCTAATGATAAATGTGTAGTATGCCTTCTGTTTTATGAAGTAGGCCTACATTTAAAGTCCCAGATCCCAATTGGAGGGAGACCTGTATATTAAATTATTGACTTTTAATTGTACTGGGCATCAACATAATTAAAACTAATGCCCATTTGGAGGGAAACAAAATGGCATTTGACCTTTGATAACCTGGTAGAGCCACATTAAACAAATACATAATATGTAAACATACGATAAAAATAAACCATATCGTGTCACACTTCCTAATGAGCACTACACCAACAATTTTCAATAATATCAGATTTTAAAACTTCTAAACGTGCCCAAGAGGGGAAATTTGAAATATACTGTATCCTAGTAAGTACAGTATCAAAGGTCTTATGTCAACACACGGGCCAAATTATCTCCCCCAACGAAACCTGTTCAAGTGCCTAAATTATAGCAACAATCCATAATTAAGGCGAGATAGGTATTCGCCCAGGTGACAGAAATATATTTGCATTTCCAATTAATTGGGTTTAAAGGTCGAATTTGTTATCGGAGACTGATTTGGACATCATTAACCTGTTTTTAAAACTGACCATTATCTTATTAGTGTTATTATTTCTGCACGTAGTCATTACGATAACGAAGTTAGATACTTATAGAATTGCTATGTATACATATATTCGACAACAATAATAGCAATAACAGGGATATTATTTTGAAACAACAAACATCAACTGGAGCTGCGAAGGCAGGCACTGATTGGTAAATTGAAGGATATCTCTAACTACTAAGCAACTTAATATAAATATTTCAATCCAGTGTTCTTTATTGGCAGTATATATTACCCTGTGTGTAATGAATACTTTGAGAAACAGTGTTTTAAATATGATAGTCTACCGTAACGGGAAGAATAGGCTACGTGAGATAGGTAACATGGGAAAAAGCATGGAAAGCGCCACGCCAATACTTTTTATAAGCGCCACTCTCGGATAAGCGCCACAATGCAGCCTCAAAAAAAATTATAAGCGCCGCGGCGCTTATTTGAGCATTTACGGTAATAATAATTGTTATATGCCTGGGAAATATTTATTTTATAATTATTTATATTAATAACAATATTATAATAATAATATAAATTAATAATATAAATTATTATTATTAATATTAATAATAATAATAATAATGATAATAAAAATAATAATAATAATAATAATAATAATAATAATAATAATAATAATAATAATAATTAGGTAAATGATAACTCGGGAGTGACAGGATGGTTAAGTACTAAGCCTAATTATATGATCATCGTTAAGTTGTATTTTTTTTTTTTTTTTGGCCACTGCAATGATTTTTTAGTTTCCCTTTATCTGTAAAATTACTGACCAATGAAACACCGATGTTAGACAACTAACTTCTTTCAATGCTTTTAAGTTTTCCGCCTCGTATACTTTCTTTGCTTCAATCACTATTTTTCCCTACTTCTACCGTTTTCTTAACTGTCTCGTCTTTACTGTTGTTTGCGTCAATTATTTTAAATATTTGGCATTCTCATCTTTTATAATCAAGTTTCATTAATTATACTAAGGCCTTTCTAATAATAATTGTAATTTTTTAAATAATGGTACGTGAATTTCATTGGAAAAAGAGTTAGATTAAAACAGAATTAATAATTAAATTATGTTGTGTTGTGATGTATAAATAATCTTTCAAGTAGATCCTGTATGCAATGCAGCTATGCTAAATCTGAAAGCTTACTGTTAGAGGGCTAATAATAGGAAAACGGGAATTGATATGGTTTTATTGTAGTGGCGCCAACGAACAAACATTGTTAAAAGAATTTGCTAAGTCAAGGGCACTTGAATATTGTTGGCAGGTTTATGATTTTATTAAAGACCCGGATAATGAGTGTGTTTATGTTATCGCACAAGCTAATGATCTTTCCAACTCCTACCGTATAATGCAGCTACGACTACTGCTTCAGCTACGGCTGACCCTGTATTACTGCTGCATGCTACTGCTACCGTACTTATGCTACTGCTACTGCTGCTGCTACTACTACTACTACTACTACTACTACTACCACTACCACTACCACTACCACTACTACTACTACTACTACTACTACACTACTACTACCACTGCTACGACTGACCCTACTTATACCACTGTTGGTGCTTCTGATGCTGGAGCTGCTACTAGGCCTACTACTACTACTATAGGCCTATAAAAATTGTGGTGATGGTCAACAATGATAACAAAAAGAAGAAAAATAATAATAATAATAATAATAATAATAATAATAATAATAATAATAATAATAATAATAATAATAATAATAATAATAATAATAATAATAATAAAATGCTTCTTTTAAAACGGAAACAAAAATAACATTAGGATTCCCATGGACATGAAACCTTTATTAAAATCCGAGAAAGAAATTAAAAACTACAACGAATCTTTGAATGCATATTATTGAATATTTTGGAATACAAAGGGAACGCACAGCACAATAATTGGCCAATTGTCACAAAACAAATTAGATATGAATTTGTTTAAGCTCTCCAATTATAAACTTTAAATGAATACAACGAGAATAACTTTACCCCGGGTATCACGGGGATTATTATTATGTAAATAAAATACGAAGATAAATGTTTAATGAAAACGAAGACCTGAAGTGATCAAATCTGGTCATGTGATCATTCACAAAAGGATAATCTTACCTAGTAAAGACTGGTTTCCATGAAATCGCTACACGCTATCGCCTACGGTTTCTGGTGACGCTGATTTGTTGGTCGAATCTGAAATGCATTGGAAAGAGCTACGCATTGTACGATTGCAGTGAAAGACAGCAATTTTATGAAAACCAGCCTTTAAAGTGTCATTTATAATCTGATTCTAATATTATCCGCCTTCTGTTGTGTAGACCCACCCATAACTTCCTTAGCATTCCTTCCATCGTTGTCTGCTAAATGCTAACTGCTCAACCTCTTAGATAGAAAGAGAGGCAATGTGTTGAATGTCAAAAAAATAGACAAAGTAGCCTAGTAATATCAATTAATATTCATAATAATGGTAATAATAATAGGTCTAACAATAATAATATTGATGATGATAATAATAAAGTTAGTAATAATAACTATAATAATTATTATAATAATAAATAATATTGTAATTTATTTGATGAGAACTTTTCATATCATAACGGTATAGTTTACCCAAAAAGGCCAGAGCAGGTTGTAAATACATAATACCTAAACGAGGTTAAAACAGACATGAAAATGATAGGGCTAGTAATATTTTCCTGTTATGATAACCTTCAAAGGTGGACGAAAAAAATAGAAGCATATGGCAACCCGAATTGCAAAAACTTATCAGGGAGTTGGATGCAACATACCCATGTTATCTTAGGTCACAGAAAATGAAACATGTGTTATCGAAAACGAAAAAAGATTGTAAATGCAAATAATATTTAATATCTTTTGTAACTGCCGCCTTCACTATCAGTAGCAAACAAACATACGTTGTTAAGGACAACAGTATAACTGACACAAGATATTATTAAAGTGCCTACACGTCATTGTGACGCGTAGACCACAATCCAACCACCAGCGAGAGCGTGTACATGGGTTTTACGCTCTGCAATATACCCAATCACAGAATAGGAGTTCAGGATGTTTACATATTTAAATACATAGCAGGATGAATGCTGGTGCTAAACTAATAATAATGATAATATCAAATCTGAAAACACCCCTTTAAGTGTAATAATTGGCTGTACTTATTTCGATACGCCAGCTCTTGACCTAGTAACTTATCACATATTAAAATTCAATATAATAGGCCTAGCGATAGGATAATTTTCCTGGGGCCTGGTATGTATATAGACCTCACCTGTCGACGTTTTAAAGTATGTCGCTTCACCTGGAAACCTAATGACAAGTGTATATATACAAACACAAACTGTCATGAACGCAATTTCCTTCTAATTATTGTAATTAGGCCTACTAAACTTATGACTATCGAATTTCAAATATTGTTCAAGTCAAGTGACAGAGATCCAAGAAGAATTGCATTTGTATACTTAAAAGTAAAGCAATTGTTTATCTTCCTCACATTATTACATCGCATTATTACATCTACATGCAATTAAGACAAATATAAGGATACAAAATCGGTGAATTTATATATTTATATTGGGCAAATTCGAGTTACATCCGGCCAAATAAACACTTTGATTTATTTAAGATATTTTGACTGTATTGAGCAAATAAACTAGAATAATAAATAAGATATTAACATTCAAATAAAACCAGAAAACATATTCCAAAGAAATATACCGTTGCGTTGGTAAAATCAATTTAAAGATTTTCGTAGTAAAAAGTTTGTAAACCAGCAAAAAACAAATAAAGTTTTGTCCAAAAAAAAAATGCTTGCTTTTATCAATTTATAATTTTTATTTTTTTAATTCAAAATGCAAATCATTTAATAAAAAGTAGTTGATAAGATAAGTAGGCCTATGTGGATGGAAGATGTCCCCATAATTGCACAATATATATCTAAAATGATATATCTAAATAAATTACCTTTGACTTATTAAATGGGCAATTGAATGTCTTCAGGATTTTCCCCCAGATTTTGACTACAGAAATATACATACCTTTTCCTGTCCATAGTCAACGAAAAATGAATGGTTTGAACAGTCTCATTTTAAAACGTTTATTTATACAGTATAACCCCTATTAAGGGGACACCTTCAGGGGCAAAAAGTGTCCCCGTAATAGGGGTGTCCCTCTGAATGGGGTACCCCTATTTTGGGGACACTAACCAAAACGTGAAATTGTCCCCTTAATAGGGGTTTTTAGCATGTTTTCGTATAATGATGACATAGATTCTTTATAATTTTATACTGACCTAAGAATGAGTTACAGTAGTTATAAGTCTGGTCACGTGACATATAGTGGGTACAAACTGTAAACATATACATCGTAAACCGCAGTGTACTCATTAAACACAGTATATTGAGAGAGTTATGATGTTTTTTAGACAGCGGCCCAAAGTAAAGTAAGGCAGTAGGCCTATGAAAATAACCCTTAACGGTACTGATTGCTCAACCAAACTTGGTCTAGGAAACAGGCTGGTGAATATAGACCTGGTTAGTAGGCCTATGGTAAATCCTAATGCCAGTACAAATAATAAAATTCGTTATGTCATATGATCATTATCCTCGACAGTAACTACAAACATCCTATAATTTAATTTTGGATTTAAAATAACTGTAAAATAATACTCTTGCAACGAATGGGAAGATTCGTTTTTTTTTTATTCATGTTGCGATAGCATTTGCCATAAATAATATTCTTGACTTAGGCCTAGGCCTAAAGAGTACCTCAGCCGGCGACAACTCAATGGAGCTATAGTGCGTCGTGAAGGTACAGTACCTTTCCTTGAAAAACTTCCAGGCTTTATTCCCACTAGGCCTATCCGTTGCAGCCTTACCAAACCAAACTGATAAGTATTTGAAAATTCGATTTTGAAACACTTCTAAGGGATTTACCAAATTATAACTCACATTCCAACCAACATTTGCAACATCTATGGTGACTTACATCAACAAGGCGAAGCCATATTCAATACAATGTCGTCTCGAGATCTCGATAGATGTACACGTGACCCGAGCCGCCGATTCGGTCTATTATAACTAATTTATAACAATAATTTGCAATGCAAAAAAATAATTAATTTTTTATAATATGAAATTAACATATATGTAATTACAACTACAAAATTTGTGTATGTTCCTGATATTATTTCTTTATTCAAGTGCATGGTTAATGACCAATTATTCTTTTTTTAATATTGAGCTCTATATTGGATGCACAAGATAGAATACTATTAATAGATGTTACCAACTAAGAAATCAGGGTGCAGGCTATCCTCATAGATTAGAATCCTATATCAAAATACAAAAAAAAATCTTCATGGTTAGGCCTAATGGTAAAAATTGACAAGATTTTATTGATACGAAGTAACACATGCACTAGGCAGCCAATGCCCATTCTAAGGATGGACAAATTCTGGTTTGATGTTAAGTTTATTGCTCAAAAGGTGTCAAAATATAAATTTGAATGATTTTTTTTTCATATTTTGTGACTACTGTAGTTGTTTTGATACAATAAAAAAGTGTTCTCTTAATAGGGGTGATATTGTATTGATCTGACCATGTTACACACTCAAAGTGCTCCCGTCCCCTTAATAGGGGTTGGCTGTAGTGTTAAAAGATATATTGCCAGTTTCACGGAAAAGTGTTCCCTTAATAGGGGAGTCCCCTGAGTAGGGGTGTTCCAAAGGAGGGGTTCTACTGTATTTGGCGATTGAATGTTCTAATATTTAAAAGTGGTTTCAAATTGAGTATCGTAATAATGTATATTCACACTTTAATGTATCAAGGAAGAAGTGGTGAAAACCTCATCATTATAATAAATACGTTATGAAGACAGAAGTTGAATTGACTTCTTAGCAGTGTCTATCAGAGGTAATATATTTTAATCAGGGCTCAAGATAGGACAGGTTGTAAAGACGGATGGAAGCGGAAGAAACGCTTAGAATCTTGATGATAGTTGCCTGAGAATCATCTTCGTTTTGATAGGCCTGATTAAGTAAATCAACTATAAAGTCATTACAAATATGGGTATCTTTCAATATAAATAGACGTTTGCTCCAGGCGCATCTCTTTGATTATATAAGCAATGGATTTATTGAAACCGACCGCAAATTAATAGTGAACACAAGACTCGCATTCAAACCTTAATCAGGAATATAAATATGCAGATATAATTGTGATGAATCTCCCGCAAAACGATTTATACATTGTTAACTTATCGAGACGCCGTTTATCTAAAGAGGGAGAGCACACTGCCATATTGTATTTTCCCGCTCAAACGATGTTAGCGAAAATTAGACAGTTGTTGAAAATAATTACAAATTATGAATTACGAATAGAGTTTACATTAATAGATCCATTATTGAAGTTAACTCGTTTGGCCTGTAGCGTATTTTCTATTCACATTTCCTCCTTTCATTCTGAATTATGGAAATACAAAAGCGGAACAAATATGATTAGTAAATTATATCAATTCAAAATAAACTTATCTTCATTGAGCATTATAGTACTATACACCACAGATAAAAGTCTATAGCATTTACATATGGGCGTGAAATAATATGGGTTAGTTAACGAAAATACAATGGTGATTTCAAATAATTTTTCCTCACTAAAGTTAATGAGGAGAATTATGATTAAGTTCAACCTAAGAGAAAGTTCAAATCATTGGATCAATACATTTTTAGACCTATAGAAGAATTAAAAATTATTTTGACACCGAGACGAGAAATAAATGTTTAAGTTAACAAAAATTGTCAAACACATGTTATGCACGTATGAAAATCAAATTAAAACAAACCGGAACAAGTGAAACGAATGGGATGCTCTGAAAAGTCCAAATGTATATTTTATTTAGTAAAAAAATGGAATGGGAGGGAGGGACTAACACAAAATCTTAGGACGTGCTGAAGCGGGCGTTCTATCTCTGAGATCAGATCGATGACAGAAAAAAACCGCCTCGCCTAGTAAAGGTAGGAGAATAACCCATAACTTGCAGCGCCATTGTACTGAATTGCGTATGGGCGTGGTCCGTGACTACCTAGCAGTCGTAAAGAGGCGCTTCGTGGTAGATACAAGTTCACATCATTCCACAACGACAGGGGCTGAAATGAACCACCGTATCACATCGGATTAACCCTACTCTTCCGAAAGATGCAATGGGTTCTTTAAAGTGCACATGAGCCAGACACTGGACCTCCATTTTAAGTCCTTATCCGAGTAGACTTGGTTCTACCAACCGAACCATGGCCGAGGAGCGGCTGGAACCAGCGCCCGTTGTTAATGCTGTAGCTAGCGGCGCCCCTGCCTTACCGCTAGGTCAGTGTCAAAATAGAATTGTGGACGCCCTCAATTTCCCCATTATGACACATAGACGAGAAATAAAAATCAAATTAGCATTTTAAAAATGTTTAATTGAAACGAATTGTCACTACACGTCATGCACATAAGAAAATAAAAATAAAAACAAACCGGAACAACGCAGATTCCTCTTCAACGTTCAAAATGAATGCATATGTATATATATATATATATATACTGTCTCTTATACACATCTGGTGTTCCAAAGGAGGGGTTGCAAAGTGGAGAGGAATATACTAAAACCTATCCATTTAATAGTAAAAGAACAGTTTAATTGACCAGCCTATATAATATCATAGAAATCAGAGTCAGCGTATAGTATTTAGGTCTAGCACTTGATCCTAAACGAGGAGTTAAAAACGTTATGATAATTTCCTACAGACTGACAACTTCTCCGATCCTTTCTTCGTCTCCCGCGGGAACTATTCTACTCATTATCCAAATCTGACGGCTATATTCTTCCGCGTGATGCCAGTTAATTTGACAATCACTTGTTAGGCCATTCAACGAAATAAAGCTACATCAAATGAATTGCATTTACGTTCGTTTAGGAGATCGTTTAATAGTCACGAGTAAACGATTCATTTAGATAAGCAGGTATTATGAACACAAGTCAACTGTGGCGAGCAACCCGGGGGATAATGCAGCCCTTGTATGTAGGCCATTCTTAACCTAGCCTAACCTAATCTTGATAGGACGTGAGTATGCGATATGATGAATATGTTCTTATTTCGAAAGCTAAACCTGAACATCAATTAGCTGATGTTTATTATAAAGGGTTGTTTAAATTGCCTTCACATCTATTTAGCAAGATCACTCACAAATTACGTAGGCCTATACTACGCGCTGCGCAATAAATTAAGTTGCATGAGACCGCGGAATATTTTTTTAATCGTTAGAAAAAAACGATTGAAGGCGATCGCAACAACCACCCACCAATAGCGCCACACAGCAAGAACATTAATTTAAAAACACAGTTTACAAGTAAAAACTCATAATTCAAGCACTCGCAACGCACTGTAATTGATATTCTAAAAGTTCTTTTGATTCTCTTTGAGGTTACTTCATTTTAAATGTTTCACATATGCCGTCGTTATATAGCTTTGCTTTTAATTTCACCTGTTAATGGGGTGGCGCGAGCGGGGGATTGGCAGGAGGCCAAGACCCCCACGAGCTGTCCCCACCGGCAGGGGAAAAACACACTTCGCCGGAGAGAAGAAAAACATTCTATTTTTTACATATTTTTAGACTCTAAAATCAATTAATTAAGCCTTTCCCTAAATTGGATGACTTCCGAGAGATTTTTACGACGCCCAGCCACACGCCCACTTACGCTCTCGTCGGTAGACATCGGAAACCCCGTCGGAAGTCATAAACCCCGTCGGGCAAATCCTGGCTTAACCCTCTTTCATAAGCAATCTCTTTTCGTATCAAGAGTAAACGATTACATAAAATGAAAAAAAAAACAATTCCAATTCTCGGTACATATTTATTTTATTAGTTTCCCAAGTTAATCGAATAATCAAATCGTTGCCAATGTACTGACTGGTGTTTACAATATTATAGTCAATTAATAAAAAAAAGTAAATATAATATCAACAGTAGGCCTATGTATATTAATATCAAGCACCAATGAGATTCCAATCATACAGTATATGGAATTATGGTTTATGCCGTTCTTCCAAAAACAGTCGGATGACTTCCGAGAGATTTTTACGACGCCCAGCCACACGCCCACTTACGCTCTCGTCGGTAGACATCGGAAACCCCGTCGGAAGTCATAAACCCCGTCGGGCAAATCCTGGCTTAACCCTCTTTCATAAGCAATCTCTTTTCGTATCAAGAGTAAACGATTACATAAAATGAAAAAAAAAACAATTCAAATTCTCGGTACATATTTATTTTATTAGTTTCCCAAGTTAATCGAATAATCAAATCGTTGCCAATGTACTGACTGGTGTTTACAATATTATAGTCAATTAATAAAAAAAGTAAATATTATATCAACAGTAGGCCTATGTATATTAATATCAAGCACCAATGAGATTCCAATCATACAGTATATGGAATTATGGTTTATGCCGTTTCAATAAGCATTAAAAAATACCCAGATAATTATACAATTAGGTTCAAAATCTTTCTTGGTCCTTCGTGATATGGTCTGTAAATTTTAGGTTTGAAAAAAAATCTTCACTCACAAAATTTTCACTCAAGCCATATAAGGGCATGCGAAATAACATTTGGACCGAGAAAATCTTGGCATTTTACTTCATTACTCCTAGAAAGTGAAAACATTTAAATTCAATATCTACAGGTCTATTTTTATTTATTTAAGATACATACATACATAATTTATCAATAATTGCAACAGTCCACATTATTTCATTATATTTAAAAAAAAAGGTAAAATATGGGCGATAACATCAATGTTATATGAGAACTATGTTTACGTCACCTGTATTTTGTAAATACAACTTTTAATTACAATTCTAGTTCTAATTTCGATTAGACAGAGTATTTACAAGGAGAAAGACTTTCACGGGACAAATATGAAGAACACTAGAACACAGACAACGAATATGGTTATAGAAAAAAAAGTTATTCATAAATATTACATTGTAAACAATAACGCCAAATAAAATATCGTATTTAACTATAAAAAAAAAAAATTCAGCCTGAACTAGGATAACTGCAAGAAAATATTACAAGCAGAAGAAAGAATCGTTTGGGACTAAGATACTGTACCTAAGAATAATACACCCCATCAATACACTTTAAAAACGATAAATGTATTCATATGGAGTGATTTCAAAGCAAAGGATAATATTTTGATTAAAGCCAATTAATAAGTTTAATTAATAAAACACACACAAAATCTTTTGATTACTATTAATAATACGAAATCGAAATAGTGAATTCGCAATGAAAATCGAAAACCATGGATATGACCTCTAGTGTTGGAATCATAACTCAGCCATCAAATCTGAGGGCGGTATTCGAGTTTTTAACTGTCAAATGGCAGTATGATTCTCATAAAAATATTTACTCTTAAATGTTTGTATGATAAAATAATCATTCTGTAAATCCAGTAGTAAATATAAGATATGATTAAGAAACTAAAAACAATATAAGTATAAGATGAGGTAGAAAAGGGGTTAAAAAACAAGAAAATATTTTTTGACAGCAAACATGAATTTTTAGTAAGTTTAGTAATTGCAGCAAACAACAATTATAATATTAATTATAATAAATGTAATGATGATAATTAAACAACAATTACAATGATCACAATTCTTGAATAAATAACTCTCTAATTTACATAATAACCAGTATTTTCATAATACTATAATATTCATTAATACTCAATATACACGAGTACCAATATTTCTAAAACTAAATACTTCATTTTTACATCACTTGATACAGTTACAGTGTTTGCTTATTATGTGTATAGCTTTTGTTGTGATGATATTTTATTACAAGTTGCTTGAGTATTACTAAAATATTACATTCACATCCTAAAACAAAGTTCAAAGGTCAACTTCATAAATATCATCTTGCGATTAAATTTATTTAAAATTTACATCCTGTTAAATATATTTGAAAAAGCTAAGGTTAGTTTTACATTCATCCTATGTTCAAATGACACAAAACATCTATAATGAAATTCCACATACATATCTTGTTAAAAAAAAAAGCTGAAAAAAAAAAAGATAGAAAGGTTAATTGTTCCAATTGGGTTTAGTACTAAAAAATGTATCCAGAAATTACATTAAAATTGAATGAAATCAACATTTCTTTGAAAAAGCGACCCTCTCAACTAAAATAGGAAAGGTTATATGTTTCAATTGGGTTAGTATTAAAAATTGTATTCAGAAATTACATTAAAATTCAATGCAATCCAAGTCCACAGAAGAGCATACAAGTTAAATAAATCATTATATATTGAATTGAGAAATTAATTTCAATATTCTTCAGCAGGAGCATAAAACAGACAAGATGAGATTTTTTTTGATTTTTATATTATTATGCTGCTGATGGCAACTAAGAAACAATAAATTATTAATCATCAATTAATTGTTTTATGATGTCAAATTTGGAAAAATTTGAGGCTTTCAAAATTAGATTTGACAATAACATTTACATCCAATATCTGTTATCTTTCCACTTATTCTGGTATGACAGCATCATACTATATCAGTGGACGTCATCAAACGGTATAGAAAGGGAAGAGCCTGGTTTGCTTGTTTTGGGCATTAAAAAAAAGTATAAAAAAAAGTAATGCCAGATACTGAGCCCCACTTAACTTTTATATACTACAGATGTACCACCTTGGTTTGTTTTGTTTGTTTATTCTCATAACAGATAGTGCAATGGTTCTACTGTATTTAGTAGTAAATTACAGAGGGCACACCTCAATGACGTAACTAAGGGTGTAGCACATTTTTAAGCAGATAGGACTCTCTTTCATTTCTATACGCAGTGTCATCAAACACTTCTAACAGATAAAAATCCTTGATGTCATGATATCGCTTATTTAGCACCGTATTCTGTCTCTGTATATACTGATTATTATAAACTACTCCTGATTTCGCAAATTTTAGCAAACATTGTCCTGAAATTGTGGGTGGGTTTGTTTCTGCTAATGAAACCTGATAACCTTCTTTAAAATTTTAAGACACACTCCAACCACATAAAATAATGGTTTAGAAATGAAAATAGACATAAAAACATATGAAGCATAAAACTTGCTAAAGAAAAGTTTTCACGATTAGTAAAATAAAAATATAACTATTGATAAAATGCATTATAAAATATGTTGCTAGCACTCTAAAGTAAATATTTGGTGGTAACCCTGTAAACAATACTAAATAATCATGTCAACTATTATTATTTAATTTGAAGCAACATTTTCTGCATGCATATTATGAACATCTCAGCACTTGTACTTTGGTTCCATGTGTTTCAGCATATACATTTATATATATATATATAATATACATATCTAATATAATTTACATATATATAATATACATATATATAATATACACATACAAAATATACATATATAAAATATATAAACATAGATGTGTATGTAATAGCTCATAAGTAGTTTCTAAATATAATCCAGCAAGAAATGTCAAAAGGTTTGATTTAACAAAAAGAAAATTAATAATATTAAAACACTGGCCTAAAAAAGACTTTGTTAAAATGTCAGTAAACCTGAACTGTTGTAAAGTATAATGCTGTCCACATATTCATGTAACTCTAGATTGAATTGCAATATCTAGAACTAATCACCAATAAAATTCCTACACGGTGGTTTTCTTCAGCAATCGGTGATAGGATGGTAAGTTCATCTAAACGGCAGTCTTCTTCAACAATCGATGAAAGGTTTACAAGCTCATCTAAACGGCTGTTTCTTTAAATATTGGTGAAAGATTGTTGAATTTCCTCCAAACGATGTCCTGATTTTCTAAATCTGTAGCGCAAGAAAATTAATTTTGTTAGAATGATTGATTTTAAAATCAGAAACACTAATATGTTTGGAACTTTCTTGTAGTGTTTAGTTGTTAGGCATTAATTGTTAGCAATATGGAAATGCAGGGCAGGTTAATGTTTAGTAAAGGAAGGTTTGGGACAACATTTCAAGCATGATATTTTAAAATCTTCGGCCAATTTATATATTACTCATCTTCACAATTAATGAAAACTATAGAACAGGACTGCAAATGATCGAATAAGTACAGCACCAAACATGATTGCTTTAAATAAGCACTCATTTTTTTAGGGGCCTGAAAAAAATACAGATAAATGGAGTGGTGATGTCAGTTCAGTTTCTTTTACTCTTATTTTCAATTTTTTGAGTGTGTATTTTGTTGATTATCAGCATCATCTGGTATCTTATGAGGTTGTTTTACGTTTTTTTTATATTTTTTCTTTTAGGCACGCACATGCTCCAAGGATTTCCGACAGCGGAATATATCACTACCCTTCTCATCATAGGTGACATCCCTTTCACAAGACAAACATACACACATGATGCTTTACACAAACTAACAGATGTATGGCCTTCAGCCTGAAGTAAATTTACAACAGACGTACAAATATATGCGCGTGTTACTTCAGACGAGTGTCCATATGATGCTTTCCCAGGACATGATGTTCTTTAAATTTCATAGCTAGTTCAAAGCTTAGAAATATGTAAATTTTCAGGAAGTTGATAATCGCCACTTTCGTTGTCTCTCAACAGTTATTTTGCACAAATTCTTGAAATTTTAAACAATTATAAAAACATTGCATCTACAAGTGAGTGCATCTACACGGCGCTACTCTGGGCACATATTCCTTACATTCCTTGCGAAACGCGGAAGCAGCACACTTACTCCTGAGACTTCACACGAGTTAATCGTCTGTAGTAACTTGGTAGGTCTCACTCCAAAATACAGTTTCATTGCAGCCATATACCATTTGCAAAGCCAGCACTGCATATTATTAGATCTAGCAGTCAGCTGAAGCTAAGGTTATAACTAACACAGACATAGGACCAGACAATTTATTCAACAGTATGAATTTACCAGATTAAAGTTAGATGGGTAGATGATAGTAGCACTAACGATCAAACCATTATAGGGCCCTGCGTGCACACATATAATAATGTCAGCATTGCATGTCGAAGCGGAGACATAAATTGTCCTGTTAAGCAAAAAGCAATCCAAAGGAATTCTTGTTAAGAAACACAGGAAAACATGGGATATATGGAATGATTCTTTAGCAGACACAAAATTACCCTGAAGGAATCCACAGGATACAGGACAATATAAAAGACATGGGATATAAAAAATGTTTCCTCAAAATTTAAAATTTTCCTGAAGAAAAATGAAATCCAACGGAAATGTGGGATAATGAAGGAGATAGAATAAATATGAAAAATTTTTCAATGCTTTTCTAGGCTGGCTTCCTCGGGACATTTTCCTCCAGGACTGTTTCTCCCAGGACAATTTCCACAGACTTCCCCCTCCCTTTACATCTTCTGATATATAATTGATCGTCAGAGGAGGGCGGATAAAAAATAAAAATAAAATTTTGGTTTTATAATTAGCAAGTTTTGCAAAATAAAATGTTATAATTGAATGTAAACAGTGTAGTAATGGGATGGTTAAATGCTTAAAATTTATATAGTTACGAAGAAGTATACATATCTTATTTTTGGAGATTTCAAGGCAGTGGCGAGTGTAATAAAAATAAGGAAAATCTTGTATTTTTTCTAAAATTTCCATTTTTTCGTGGATGTGGGTGGCCAAAAATAAAATTTTATTTTTATTCAAAATTATCATTATTGGCGGGTGGGGGGGTTCACTAGTAGTATTAACTGCTGCTACGTTCGTTTAACCATTATACCTCCATGTTCTCAATACTGTTATGTGTTATATTATAATTAATTTGATATTAAAAAAATAAATAGTAACTAAAAAGAGCATATGCAAATGAAGTAAGCTTAATGTATGTAATTCATATTGCTTTTTATGTTTAACTATTATAATCCATGTCTTCAATAACGTTATATCATAATTTAATGATAATGATAATAACAACAATAATAATAAGCATTTAATTTAATAATAACAAATTAATATTCATAAAGAGCAAATGTATTTTATTTTTATAAAAAATAATTATGTACAAATTTTAGCTTTGTAAGTTTTTACTTTCAGTAATTAATTTCTTATATTGTTGAGATAATTTGCCGCCTACTGCGTATAAATATTTTCCATGTAAATATTGTTGTTAATTGATTTAATAAAGATTTAATAAAAGAGATGATATCAATCTTAATGTATTCCTTGTATTTAAATTCTTGTTTTATTTTATAAAGGGGGTGGGGGGGTGGAGCAAAAGTCAGGGTGAATTGTCCTAGTGGAAGGGGAAAATGTCACAGGAGAAATGTCCAGGGGACAACCGGCCAGCTATCATAAGAATATAAGAAAATTGAAATATAAGTTCATGATTGAATTTTTATCATGCAATCGTACATTAAATCAATGGACACAACAAGTTTTTTTCATAATTCCATAATTTTGAGGAATGGATTGGGAGGTAGGAGGAAGAATTTAGGGGTAAAAAGGGTAGAATTAGATCAACAAGCAATGTAGTATTATTATTAACCATGCATAAAGCTCTGTCCAGATTATCTTTGACAAAAAACTGTTGTATGCCCATATATAGTCATGATGTGCCTATATATGGTAATGATGTGATGTCATCATGACCATATTTAGGCATGTCACATGTTTTTGTCAAATAAAATTTGATAGTCTGGGCAGGGCTTAATATTAATTGTTTCACAAAATATAACATCAACCAGAAGCATTATTGCATGCAGCTAAGCAATGCATTCCTCAAATATAATTTCAGTAAATTGTTAATTGTACAAAAAATATATCATATAAAATGCAAAACTACAATTTATGATGAATTCATATCAATACAGATAAAGTTTAAGTTTTTTATATTTTTTTAATTTTATATCTATTTAAGTATATATATATATATATTTATATATAATTTATATATATAAAAATAACTTTTTAATTTTTACCATGGGAGAGAAAGTTTTGTACTGTGACATTACTTTGTTCAATTGAAATTAACCTCAAAAACCTGGATGATCTCAGGGAAAAGACAATTTGGTTCTCGTCAAAAGGTTCAATTCAACTTGAGTGTGCATTAAAGCAGTTTTCTTCAATAAAAGAGACCTGTTATTTTTGTTTCAGCTCGGTTCTATTTTCACACAACCCGGATTCACCTTGCTTGTAAGCAAGTAATCTGTGCAAGTCACCAAATCAAAAAGTAATTAAGTTAATCAGGTTAGGTTGTCAAAACATTTCCAAAGGTTTTATGGTGATGAACCAAAATTTCTCTCCAATTTTATTTCAAGCCTCAGTCAGTGGTCTGTCTCTTATACACATCTAGATGTGTATAAGAGACAGTGTATATATATTTATATATTTATATAT
>NW_022755542.1:1542452-1586029 GCF_011630105.1 Anneissia japonica
GTATCCTACCGTTATCAAGGACCCATTTGCAGATTTAGAAAAAAAGACCCTGTCACACCACGACGGGACACGCGCTGTCTCTTATACACATCTAGATGTGTATAAGAGTCAAACAGAAGACTTTTAAAATAATATATAATAAAATAAATAATATATTAAAAATATGTAAATAAATTAAACAAAATAATGAAGGAATAGTAAAAATACCTAAACAAATAAACACAATAAATAAAAGTTGTATTTATTTATAGTGCAATAAGCTGCAAGTAATGAATGCATATCTAAAACTAAAAATAGCCTAAATATGGTATAGCAAATTTCTAACAACATTCAATATGTACTAAATATACATATAATTGATAGACAAGAGGTTAAATAATAAATATACAGTACTCTGTTCTTAAAGAAACTAAAGTTAATAGGAAACATGAAGAACTAACTATATAAATAAATAAATAATATCAACATATATCTAACATGAGGAACTAACTATATAAATAAATATAAATAACTACAACACTTGCATAAATCTTGAATGTTGCATTAACAATGAAATGGAACTATTGAATTATTATATATCAACAACATTAAAAGTTAAAAAAAGAATCTAGCGAAATATTATGAGAAGTTACGATGAACCATGCAAGAGTTAATAGTGGGCGACTTACACCAAGTGAGGGCGCTGTACACACAATTGCACACAAGAGGTAGTGGACAGATGTCACAAGACTATACAACATGAAACACCAGTGTCACTATTGTTACTATTGCTGAGGTTACCTTTTGCATTCACTAAAGAGAAGTGAAGATATACAGGCTGAAATAGAAAAAAATATGTATAAAAAAAAATTATTAATAATGTGTATACATTATATGATATTTTTTCCAAAAACCTAAATTTTCTCGGGGTTCATCCCCGAGAAAATTTTGATTCCTAAATGGCCGGAAATGAGCATTCCCAACTTCTGAGGTGTCTTTTAATGACCTTTAAGTTCTTCAAAATTCAAGGTTTTCCTAGAACCAGGCCGAGGGCGATAGTTAAAAAAATAATTTCTGACTGACCATGATCTTCAAATGCCACTGTGCTTGGAAAACAATTTTTTTTGGTCAAAATATATTCAACGCATTTATCATGGTACCTTTACATGGATGATTAGAAGAGTATTTTCTCATTAAAATGATATACTTTAACCATGACAATGTCACACCATAGCCTTCTTCACATACATGTTATAGTTCTACCTTTACATGGATGATTAGAAGAATATTTACTCATCAACATTACATAAACTGGGCTTTGACAATGCCAAACCATAGCCTGTTTGTCTATGATTGATTGACATTTATACTCACCTTGTGATCTCCCATGCACACATCGGCTCCAATCACCTGGTACTCGCCTTTATTGTCTGGATTCTAAAAAATGCAAAAATATTCACCACCATCATTAATCATCATCACAATAAATATCTATATCTTTGTCAGTATAGTCATTACCGTGATAATCGTCACCATCCTTGTACTCATCATTGTCCTCAATCATCATCAACTACTTGTTAATTATGATGAAGATCATTTTATATTATCAATCATCTTCACCATAAATATCTCTATCACTGTCATAACTATTATCATTATAGTTGCTAATATTTGTCATCATTATCATCATTAATATTAATATCACCTAATTCATCATCATCATGATAAGTATAAATACTGTCATTGTTGTCATCACTGTTATCTTCACAATTATTTATCTTCATAATGAAAAATAATTTTGAATAAATACATAAACTATCCTACCGTTATCAAGGACCCATTTGCAGATTTAGAAAAAAAGACCCTGTCACACCACGATGGGACACGCGTCTGCATGTAATGACCACCCTCGTTCACATCCTCACTGTAAGGATAACTAAAAATTGTGGACAATTTAAAAAATGTTTATTATATAAGATATTATCATTCATTTTTATTAATGCATAATTCTTTCAATTATACTATTATATATAAAAAAATTAAAGTAAAAAATTATATACTGTTTGTATTTCAAATCAATCATATTAACGGCAGTGGCGATTTTTACACCAGTCTTACATCAATCCTGATTTTGAGAGGATATTGAATAAGATCAGGATAATAGGAATTCAGTTTAATAACTAGTGAAACAATACAATACAACTGGTGTTGTAATAACTAAGTTTTTTCGTTTTTGGTTTGGTAAAAAATATATTAAAACGTTTAATAATAAAGAATAAATTTGCAACATTGATGATCATGATAATGGTGGTCTATGATGAAAGTAATTAATAATTAAACAAATTTATGCATTAAACTGCATTAATAGAATAGAAAATAAATTTAGATTGCTGTTACGATAAATATTTAATCATAATTTTTAGTTTGCAGAAAAGGGAATCAATAGACACACACTTTAAAGTGTGGTCGATAAAGAGATAAAACCTGAAAGGTCCCATCCAGTGTTACAGAGAAACATTATGCAGAAATATAATGCAGAAAAATACACATTTTAGTAATATTTGTAAAGTAAATATTGAATGAATAAAATAAACAACAAAAATAATAAATAAAAATTACAAATAAATGCCACAAATCTAAGCTTTTGTTCTCTGGTTTTAAAAATCCCTTTGAGCTAGATGGATGATCCAGTATTATGAAGTAATTTTCTCACCTTGGTGCAAAATCCTTATCAAACTCTAAGAAATGATCAGAGAAACTAGCAGCCTCTTTATCAAACTGTAACAACTGTGATAAAAAAAAAGACAAGATTGTTTTTTTTAATTAATTTATTTATTTGTTCTTTATACTGGGTTTCATCTACAGTAACAAATTACTTTTTTTATTACACATAAAACAGTCCACGACAGAGGCCGAGTGAACCAGTACACCGGGGTAACCCCTACTCATCTCGAAAGATGTACATAAGCATTTGATTAAAAAAACTAGTATCATTCTCTTAAAGCGAGGTGGAAAAAAAAGACCCATGTTTACGCACAATTTTTTCCCCCAGTTTTTAAATACTGTATTCAAAAATCTGTATCTCATTTACCATTCCCAAGTTTTAGATCAAATACCATTTTTGTGTCTCTGAAAAATCAGTTCTATAACCTATCAACAAATTTTTTTTCCTCCGTAGCTTGGCTTCAACATCAATCAAACCTAAGAATATTTGAATTCATCGTGGTTGAAAACTGCTTGCTTTTTTAGTTCCAAATACTCACCCATTTTGCCTTATTTGGGGAGATTTCAGTAGCCTCAAATTTCTTCTTCTCAAGCGTTAAAACAACCTGGTAAATAGACAGAATATGAATACAGGAAAATGAACATATTAATGAGAAAGAAAAAAAGCCATCTGGTAGTTTAACTTGCACATATGTATGTCAAACATCAGGGAATATGAAAGAAAATAATTTAGCCTGTGACAGAGCAATATTGGAATGAATGTGTACATTATAATATTCATTCTCTTTGGGAATATAGGCTGTTTATATACATAAATAACATAAAAAATGTATTAGTAAAAACAGATGTTTTATTGCATCAACAATTATATAAAGAAAGGTGATTGAATGCCAATTGGATAATTGCAATATTCACGAAATACTCTACCTAGTGAGCTCAGGACAATACTCTTGAGGGGTGTATGCTGGTTTTGGCCTTGGGGAGGGGGGAGAGTAGCAAAAATTTAGAATGCCGTAAATAAATCCCCATTCCAATGAAAACCTAAGAGTCATCTTTAGTACTTTAGTAAAGACTAATTTACAGCCATGAGGATGCCCTTCCCACATCCCAGTCTATGCCCATGTTGATTGATCCAATGGCTTGCCTAGATTGGAAGCCACATAAAAGGTCTGAAAGATTGCACAATATAAGACTAATATAATATCATCTAAACTATAAATAATATGGCCGTCAACATTATTTACCATCTTCAACTGCATGTCAGTCATGAGATATATGTTTTGACAGCCAATATAATGCTACATTAACATCCCTTAGGGAATGTTTGGTGCTGTTAAATTTGATGTGTTTACCTTGCCCGAATTCCCATTCTCAGTGAAGACAACCTTAACTATATCGTTGTTTTCCTTTGTGTACTCGCCGGAGGCAGATGCTGTAAGTGCCTGCAAAATGAAAATATTTTCATTAACTTTGTGTAAATTTTAATAGTTTCAGAGGTCAAATCCCGATCAAACCAGTAATAGAGAGCATCAGATAATATTGTTATTTTCTTCCTATGCAATGGTGCTATGAAAACATGCAAAAAATAACATGCCGAAATGATTAACTTCCTTTTATAAATATATGTTGTTTGGTTTGTACATGAAATATGTACTCAGTTTATAGTTTGTTCTTTTTTGTTCAAGAACTGTTATATAATAGTTGGTTGCTATAATATACAAACATATACAGGAAAATAACAATAGTATGTATACATATTTACATATTCATATTTTGGCACAGCAGAGGGAACATGTATATAATTTGTTAAATACCTTCGTAATTTTAGAGAAAAGTATGTAATTATTATTGCATATAAGAACCCCCATAAAAAATTGACAAACGAATGAAGTTATTTGTTGTCACTTTTTAACTACATGTGTATGCCTTTTCAGTAAGTGTTCATTCATGAAGCGTCTGGAGTCCCCATTTTAGACATACTTGCTGCTGTGTTGCCCTTCTGCATGTAACACAATTATGCATAAAAAACCTAAATTTGACTTACTTTGACGACATCATGCGTATCCAGCCTAAAATTAAAATCTCCAAACACAAAGTATGGCACCGTTTCATGTTCATCAGTCTCTAACCTACAATAATAACACAACGTTCTGAGACTTTAGGAGCGATATCATTATGATGATCATACAGAATATAACCAGTTATGATGATTAATTAATAACAGCAATAAGAGATAATGCCACATAAATGAAATTTAAAATAAAAAATAATCAAAAATTGAATTGCCTAATATGATGGTGATAATGATAATGATGATGATGATAATGATGATAGCATGATGATGGATGATGATGAGGATGATAATGAGGATGATGATAATGAGAATGATGATGATGAGGATGATAAGGATGATGATGATGGTGATGATGATGACGATGACGATGAGGATGATGATGATGACGATGAGCATGATGATGATGATGGATTATGGTGATGATAATGGATGACTGATGATACTGATGATGATGATGATGATCAGCGATGAAGATGATAGATAATGGAACATTTTTTTAAAAACAATGATAATGCAAATAATGCCAATTAAATCCTTTAATAAAAAATTGCATTAATTAGCTCACCTTTCTAAGACAGCATGAAGAGCCTTCTTCCTTTTATTGCTGTATGTGGATGGAAACTGCGAGAATAAAACCAAACAATCATTGGGATTTTAACATGTTGAACCCATTTGAAAAAAATTGTCTCCCTTCCTGCTAATAATCTATTGCTTACTGACTGCATACCTACATTACTAGATTAATCAAATCAAATTTTGCTTTAAACATCAACAAATCTGGTAATTATATCAACATTTTATTATGGAACCTGTTGCAATATTGTCACTCAACCATAAGGTCAGGGTTCAATGGACTTGGATATTGTTGCTAAGGTCTCACAAAACAATAGCGTAAGCGCACGTAATCAAGTGCGTTTGTGGAACAAAATGTGTGTTTGCAGGACACGTGCATATTCCCGGCTCTGTTCTGATTGGTCAATTTTGATTGACACTACAGAAAGATGCATTCTGACTCAACTTGCTTGCGTCATTGAGCATTATATCCACATTGTCTCTCTATCATGGGGGTAAGTAGTACTGCAGCAGTCCAAATGCCAATTTACTAATTAGGCCTACTAGCTGCAACATCACAGAATATTTCCCAAAGGAGAGAAGTATGTATTCCATAGGCATTTCTTCCAATGACGCGAGTAATAAATGTGAAATCCCAAGAGGCCCAGGATGTGATAGAAAACTGTCATTTTTAATAATAGTTATGGAGACGACGTACCGATTGCATAGCCACAACATTACTAGCATCGTGGAACAAATGAAGATTAATCAGGTCAAAGACACTGTGGAAAATATAAAAAAATAATTAATCAAATTATAAAATACAGGAAATATAATTGAAAGCATCTAAAACATAATTCCTAAAAAATAGATTAATTTCATGGAAAAAATCAATCACCAACCTAAATTTGCATAAATCACAGTGAATTTACTGTCTTCTGGTTGTCATGTTAAAACTATATTTTATAGGATAATACAAAACCCATCCAAAATCATTTGTTGTATGTTTACGAGCGGAGTTGTGTAGCTTAGTGGTAAGGCGCCTTTCAATCCTAGGGTCGTGGGTTCAATTCCTCTCACAACGGGACTTTCTCTCAAACCAAAAGTACTCCCCTCCATTAGCCTCATAAAGCGACTTTGCTGAAAAGTACCACACTACTTTATTTAATTAAGAAGGCCCCTGATATATCAGCAGACCATTCACGGTACACTGAAAGAGCCTCTATAAAACTGGTTTTTAAGAACTACTGTAAAGGTCGAGCATCTAATAAATTCAATCAACCACAAAAGTTTGAAAATGTTACTGTCATTTGGATTGAAGAAATTATGTCAAATGAGTGAACATGAAAATCTGATAATAATTAATACCTAATTAATTAACATCACTAACAAAACCATACACAGGAAGTATATCCAAGTAATAATTAGTAGCGCATAAATATATTATTCATAGAAAATTTGCAAGCAAATATACTGAAAAACAATATTCATTGTATATCAATACTATTTATGTTAAAACAAAAATAGAGAACACATTATGAAGCACTTACCTGCCATTTATGCACCATCTGGTTCTTAGGAAACCCTTCCGGGAAAAACGTGACTGATAGTGAATTAAAAAAAAATTGATATCAGTGAATAGCAATAGCATCTGCCAGACAAAACTGTTAATAAAATTTGATTTGAATACTAAAGCAAAAATATTCTTTGATAAAGGTGCACAAAAAAAAATCAATTCCAATTAATTCAGAAAACATGTTGAAGGTATCTAAAACCACATACTACAAGTAGAAGAACTGTACAGGCCATTAAATGGGAATGACAAGTAAAAACTTAAAAAATGAATGACATTATATGTTGGCTGACATTAAATTTGAATATTTAATATTGCACCACCAATTGAAGCATCTAATCAATAGCTAATCAAATACTCCTATTCTCTAAAAAGGCTTGCAATATATTTATCACACACAACCAAGAAGAATATTTCAGGGTATCTGTTCTAAATCTAATTTATACTTTCAACTTGAATTTTGCATATTTTATTATACAAATTTGAGGCTAGTGGGGATGCTAAGTTTATCTTCGCATACTTTTTGAAGATGGTCCCTTTTAGAAATACATTATGAAGGAAATGATAAATGTAGAGAATGATAATTTTGCAGGCAAGAAATCTACAATAATTAATCAGGTTTTAAATGAGATCTTACAATCTTTTTGCTTCATTAGGTTTATAATGGAACTGGCCTTGATCAAGAAGATAATTTGAGATGAGATATTGAGACTATAGTATTTTGAAAGAGAGTATGTTAATACTGTAATTTTTGTTTTTGAGAAACTTATTTTTATCATATGATCTGGATATTTTTAGTGTATGAAACTTCAAAAATAAGACATGAAATTCAAAGACCTATTTTCAATAATATCCTTCTGGTGGTACATTAGACAGTATGATGGAAGACATTCCCCAGTTTTTCTCAAAGAATATTACTACATTCCTAATGGGCACATGGGCCATATTAAGCCTATAGGCAAAATTTCTAAAGTGGGATTCTAATTTTTCGCAAAAGTGCACTTAAGAGTTCACATCCACCTCTTCACCACTATGGTAGGAAAATGTTAAGGATATAACACAACAGATGTCTAGAGATGACACTTCAATACATTAAAAAAACACCAAACATTGAATGTCTCGAATTAATTTCAACAATTTCCATACAAATGGTACTTTTAATAATGATTTAAAAGGGCAAAAAGGTTCTTTCCAACTCCTTGTTACCTTAGTTAAAGGGTAACAAGGACTTAATACGTCTCTTTTCTATAAGTCAGTGTGCTATTAAAAGAACCTTGCATTTACCGGTATTCCTCAGCCTATAACACAATGAGAGTAGGACCCAATATCCTAAAGAATCTTTATAGTTGAGTGCACAGAAAGTAGCTACTACAAGTTATAGCTGATTAAGTTAATGCTAATCTGCTCACCGCTAGCATATGACTTTAACATTATGCAATACATTGAGAAAAAAATGTCTCCATAAGGGACATTCCAAGAGAGCTACTAGGTTAGATCAGTTGGTAGCACAACTGACCGCCAATCAGTGGTCTTAGGTTCAAATCCAAATGAGGGACCATACTCTATTTCTTAAAAATATTTAAATATTATTACTCATTAGGATTTTTCACCATTGTCAAGTTTACAAGCGTAACTAAAAATGATAATGAAACCAAAAATCCTGCAGTTTCACCATGTAAAATAATATTTGCAATAATCCCTGGAGGCCAAACCTATATTTTATATTTTATGAAAATTAAAATACTAATTTAATTTAGCACACATAGATACATCATCCCAAGCCATCTATTCCTATGTATATTTATTTTTTCATACATTTTTTGTGACACCACGGTTCCTACCTCTGGAAATAAATCCTTGGGAAATTTCATCTTTTCGTGGCAAGTGCTTTTTGATAAGTTATCCATAAATCTCATGTGACCTCTACATTCCCTGAAATCTCGACCTGCAAAGTAGAACATTGAAGAACATATAATATAATAATAATAAAAACTATTTAACCACGGTAAACAATTGATCACCTCAATGGTGTTTTTCATCAATGCTGTAACTGACATAATAATCAAACTTAACTAATTTTAAACAAAGAATAATATTTAATGACAGAAAATAAAAGGAAACTAAAACCAAATTAGGAAACAAAAATTTAAACATCAAAATACAAAATATGAAAAATTATTGTAATACATAAAAATGTGCTAATCTAAGCTACTTATTAGGCTACTGTATATAGCCTTTCAAAAACAAAATATAGCTTAACCGTCTAATTAAATTTAAACATGAATAATAATCACAGAATTTTACACATGGATTATATAATTTGAACGTTTCAACAAGTCAGACGGGCTAATATTTTAAATTTGTATATAAGTGCTGCTCTTGAATAATAATCACCTTCTTGAATAATTATCTCAATAAAGCCTCCAAAAATGTTATAAGAGCAGCGGAGCTACTGCTCAATCATGGTACACATAGGTGGATTCAAGGAGGGGAGGAGCTACTGGCCTGCCTCCCCACCCTAAATTTTTGAAAATATTTTTTAAAAAGGGAATTAAGAATTGGTTTAAGACTGGTATAATAATAGCCACTGCCTTAAAAAAAATCAATTGTAATAATAGAAAAACTGAGGACATTTTTAACCCATTAGCAATCAAAAATCTCATTCTCAGAAAATCATCAAACATTTACTGAATTGAAGGAAATTGCAGCCATGGATTAATTCTAAGAAATCAATCTGAATGCAAAATTGATTTTGTTGGACTGAATGAAAATCAAAGGAAAACTGTAGTCCACCATGGTACAGTAATCATAGCTTTAGAAGTGCATTACTTGATCAAACTGCTTCTTGAAAATACACTTGTTTGAGCATACCAGTACATTTGAAAAATAATATATGAAGTCGTGCTGACTTTGATTGATTGATTGATTGAATTTATTTGTATTAAGAGTCATAAAATATATACATAAAAACGAGATACAAAAAACAAAGATAAAAATTGCACAAAAACATGAGGTGAGTCGAATGGCCGAGCGGAGAGCAGGGGCGCCGTAAGCTATAGCCATAATATCGGAGCTGGTTTGAACGGCACGCTCACCTATGGTTCTGGTGGCTGAACAAGTCTTCTCGGATAAGGACTATAAACCGTAGGCCCAGTGTATACAATGGCTTGTGTGCACTATAAAGAACACAGTACATCCTTCGAGACGAGTAGGGGGATACCCCGGTGTACTGGAACACCCTGGTGTACTGGAACAGACAGCCCCTGTGGTGAACGACGAGAGTTGCTGGTACCGGGTTACCGGGTAGCACAGACACGAAGGGACCCTTAGGGGCGAAGAAAGTCATTAGTCGAGTTCCTTGTCCACATATCAAGTGCCCTTACATTAGATGGATATGTGCGCTATATAAAACTACACTATTATTATTTATGACCCGAAATTACAAAGAAAAGCCCAAAGAATTAAAACTTATTTCCAATGCGATCCTGGCAAACACAGAAATATAATTGCACATTTTACCATGATGATAGAAAAAACAAATAGTTTAAAGGCATAAAATGCTTTATATTTAAAATAATTATACTTGCACTGAAAATTATATTACTGCAGAAAGAAAGTATTTTGCTACCCAGACACTGACATTGTAACCTTGAATTGAAGTATTAACAAATTTATATTACTATTATTATTTGTGCTCCCTTAAAACAATGTTTGGATGAAACTGGTACTATATATGAATTTTTTTTTTAAATTATAGAAAACTGAAAGCAGCTTGTGCTAATATATACTTTAAAAAATAAAATTAATTATGAATTAGCTGACTTTGTATTTAATTTTAAGTTTAAGCTAAGCCAAAGTAAAATTAGCTTTAATTAAAAAATACATTGGATTGAGAAAATATTTCACTCTCTAGACACTGATGTAATATTTATTGAAGCATAAATTTATAGCACCATTATTATAAATGTTGAGATAAAGTTTGAATAACAATAACAATACAGGTAAAACAAAAATAGCTATTGCTATACAAACAGCTGAAATACTTCTACTATAATGCCAATCTAATACTGTAGTTGATTGGAATAAAAATGTTGTTGGGAAGTTTATGATTTGAGAATGATGTTGTCTTTAGGGATGATCTTATGACGATGATACACCATAAAATATCATATACCATCTATGTTAAGCATATAGTAAAAACATATTAATGACATACAAATAACATAAAATAAAAATAAAACAGCTCAGACATCATTGGAAAACCCAAAAGGATTGAAACTAAACCACTTGTCATAGATGTCTCTAGGTTTCAGATGACATATAAAATACACAATCATAATTATGAGTATTGAATGGTAGTGAACATAGTTTTTAGGTTCATAAAGTATTAAAATGTTCTTGCTTATACAATGTGGGGACAAGGCTATTACATGTAGCAATAATAAAATAGACAGTACAATAAAACATAACTTTTATCTGTTACTTTTTTATCTATTTTATTAATCTCTTTATAGGCTATTTTAATCTGTTATGTATTTGTCTTTTGCCTCTATACTGTTTTGTAATTTATTGTATGTTTATCTGGTCAGGGGTTTGAGGATACCCACATCTTGTGTTGGGCTCTCAGACCATGGTGTCCTCTTGGCACCTTTGGCCATTTCATGATTTGTAACTGATTTTCTCAATATGTAATAAATAAAATTTGTAATGGGCACTCATAAAGCCTATACTACTATTTAATATTTGATTTTTTTCAGGCCTTTATACTACAATATTTATCTTCAAGCCCTTTCATAGCTACTTCATATACTAGAACCCCCTCCTGATTTCCCATTTTCAGCTGCAAAACAAAAAGAAGGTACACCACAAAAAACTACTCATTAGGGACACTTGTCTTTTGGTACTGCAAGTGTCCCATTAAAATTGTATTTATATGTTTACTATATTACAATGCATTAAAGGTTGAAAGTATTTCTGAACGTAGTGCTTTAGGGAGATGACGTTGATTCAAAGGCCAATTATTATTAGCAAATATCTCAACTGAATGGTATTACAAATATGGGCAAATATGTTTTTTGATTAAGGCAATAAAATAACTGATAAGTATCTACAGTATTGTTGGATAGTATATCCAAATTTGGGAATGTGACGTCTTTCTGCAACAAATAATCATAATCATGGGTATTGAATGGATGTTTCTAAGCTTTATTTTAAATTATTATAGCAATATTAGTAATAATAAAACAGAAATATCAAATATCAAGTGCACAATTTTTGGTTCACCATTAAGAATTTAACATTGTGTATATAAAAAAATGAACTGTTTTAACATTAGTCTAATAATTGAGTTGAGCATTTGACTGCAGTGGCACATTCAAAAGGTGGGGGTCCAGCCGGCTCACTCCCCACCCCCCAACCTTCTAAATTTTTCAAAATTGTAAAAATTAGAGAAAAAAAAAGAAAATTATTTTCAAATTATATGTCTGAGGATGCTATTTCCAGCCATCCAGAAGTGTTAGCTCAGCCCCAACCATGGAGTTTTGTCGGGTCACTCAGCTCCTTGAATAACCATCACATTGAGAGTTAGGTAAGTCAAGAAGGTATAAAAATAAATTACGGACCATGTTTGTGCGCGTATGTATGTATCCAATATAATGTTTTAGTTAAGTCATGTGGCACTGTACTGCCGCGGGTCCCCAGCCCAAATTTCCGACAAATTCCAACTTGAAAAAGGACAAATAAAGAATTTAAAAAAAAAATGTTGTGTGTTATAATAACAATAACATCATCAATATAACATAACAGTAATGATAAATACCGAAAACAGTGAATATTTAAAAGGATAATGTAAAAAAGAAAAAAAGCCAAAGCAAATATTATCTTAACATTGAAGATGCTGAGACTGGCATTCCCTTAGAATAACAGACTTGAAGTTTATGATCCTGGTTATGCAATCAATTTTAGCACTTGCACACAATTGCGCAATTTCATTTATACCGGAGACGGTTAGCCCATGGCATTATTTCAGTTTCTTCATTATGAAATCCAAACACATTAAAGGATTTGGAAAGGGATTTGAATATTATCCTAAACATCACGAACGAAATGAAATTTACAAGATGAAGAAGATGTTCTATCCATTTGTTCCTGTGTGTACTAAGGTCACTTTTAATATTAAACATCTGAAGCAAATTATATTTCAGAGTATAAACTACTACATTGGTAATGTAGTGTGAAATTATAATATTCTGTTTTTATGTACAGCACATTGAGAGTTTGCTTATATGCACTATACAAGATTAAGAATGAACTATTATTATTATTATTACTAATCAAGCAAAGATATTGCCAAGGTTTGTTGCCCTTATGCGATGTGTTTAGTATCTTTGGGTGCAAAAATATTATAGATGGCAAAAAAAAATTAAACAAAAGCACTCAATAAAATAAGACTGCCTACAAATTGACAACACTGCTACAAAATTATATGCCATTTAATAAGACAATAATGATATCTTTTTTTTAAAACACAAACATCCGGGAAACTTCTACAAATATTGAATCAAGCTTAGCAACATTTACATTCTAACTTCTTGCAAATAGCAAAAAACGCATTCAGTAATTTAATAAAATAATCAATATATGGCCATGCTTGATTGGATGCTTACACATAAATGATCAATGGCTAAATATGATTAATAGGGCATAATAGATGCAGCAAAGAGCATGCTTCAGAAAATGACAATTATCGGGCTTTAATCAGTAATGGGACAATGGAATTGATATTACAATTAATAGAAGAGAACCATCAGAACACAGAGACTATAAATTGATAGGGAAGTACCATTAAGGCTCACTACTTAGAATGATTTATTATGCTAATTAGTTTATGAATATTCATGAAGGTTTAATACTTACTTTTGAAATCGTAATACTTGGGTGATGCTATTGAATCATGAACAAAGTAAATGTTTCCTAACGCCTGTAGAGAAAGACAAAAATTAATATTGTTTAATACATTTTAATGCAAAGACAACATTAATTAACATATATTTAACATTAATTAACATATATTTCTGAAGAAACATTCATTAACATATTTATGAATGCAACATTTTGAATGGTTAAGGTGCCTCCAAATTACATAGTGTATCTCCCTTTCTTTCCCTCTAAACCTCTAGTATTCAGCAAAATAATACAGAGCAGGTACACCACACAGTATCAAAAGTGAAGGTGCTGCTCCATTGTTAAAAATCCTGTGTTCCTATCCACACAGGACACCCATTTTTTTTTTTCTTATGCCATGTCCTACACACATGTGACATGCCTAAATATGGTCATGACAACATCACACCATGACCATGTACATCATGACTATATATGAGCATACAGTTTGTTTTCAAAGAAAATTTTATAGCGCGAACAGAGCTTTATAGCTAAAAGTATTATATTCTAAAAGGCCTCTCATGAAGTGATGTTATTTATAGAGCATCGGTCATTCCATCCAGTCATTGACAAGTGGAATTAAATTATATATAAATATAAAAGCTATACTCTGTGATATTTTATCAGCAACAGAGGGTCTTATCTTAATCTTTTTGTTTTAGAACAAAATGAATAGGCAATACATCTTACTGTATTAATAGAATATTGTAAATATTATAAATTTTATGTAGACTAGAGTATGCAAGATATTATCATTGAATATTTAATGAGATCTCAGTAAAGGTCTGTCCATACTATCAAATTTTCTTTGACGAAAAAATGTTGTATGCCCATATATAGTCATGATGTGCTTATATATGGTCATGATGTGATGTCATTATGACTATACCATCACCATGACTAATAATGGTAAACTGTAAGATCACTCCCTCATCCCCCCTTTAATACAAAATCCGCATTTCAATCAAAAGACAATATTTCATCACTGCAAAGCCAATATTTGATATTTTTTTAGATTATTTGTAAAAAATCAGCTACTCGTTTCACCCTGGGCTTTTGCCCGAAAAAAAAGTGGTGTGTAAAGTAGGGGGAGGAACTACAGTATATGCTTTTAAATATTATTAGCACTTTAACATAACTTTAATCATTATATATTCTATTTATAAATAAAATTTACATGAACAATACATTGCAATTAAGATAAAAGAGATACAAGGAACGAATATTAAAAAAAACCATGGCACTCCGAGATAATACATATCTTATGGTTAAATAAATGACAAAGCCTCTATTGCTTATTAAAATAAAACTGGATCCAATGAATAAAATTAGTAACATATTCTTAACATGAGATAATGGGTTACTATGAATGTTGAAAGAGCTAAGCAAAGTCCAATCATTTCAATTGGGAATTTTTTTGTGTGTGTTTTGATGTCAAAATAGGAAACTCCAAGGCACAGTAATATGAGCTTTAATGTTACGTGCAACGACATACACAAGAAAAGCCAAGAAAAGCTACCTTTAGGCTACATATCATTAGCATTAGATGAATTGATTTTATTCCCTTTCTTAGAGTCCACATAGAAGAATTGGGCTCAAGCAAAATCTCTCATTAAAATGACTCTTTTATTCAATGTTATATTTCTATAATAATTAGGATTGAGTCTACTGTGTTCTTGTATGTGTTTTATCATTCTTAATGTAAAGGAAAGGCAGTTCGTTTCCATTTCAATGGAAATTTAATAAATAATATAACAATGGTGGATGGTAATTACAAGGTAATTGTTAGTTTTGTTGCCATTTGGGTGATTAATCAATCTTATTTTTAATCTTCTTATCTTACCTTTACTATTAACATTTTCTGATTTTATATGAATTGTATATTTCATTCAAAGATTTTGCAATAAATTTATATTGAACTTTGAAATTGAATCTTGGTGTCATATAGTGTTTGTTTACATTTCTTAGTAATAAAGTTCAAATCTGAGGCAGTTATTACCTTAAAAAAACTGGAAAAACTAAAAATATTTAGTTTCATGCTTACAAACTTCTTCCTGAAAATATCCGCACATTCGGGACATTGAAAACCAATTTCTTCTCAGTTTACACAGGATCCACGACATATTAGAAGTTAGAGGAAAAGACCTCTTATATACTGTACTACAGTTTCTTATATACTGTACCATAGTTTCTCAGCTATAAGCCCAGCACCAGGTATAAGGCAACTCCTGGTACATGTATTTTCTAAATAGTAGTAGACTATTTACCAAATAAGCCTCTGAAACCCATAAATTGTCATATTTTTCGGGCCGGCCTCGCCCCCCCAGGACTACTTTCGAGACATTTTGAACGATGCCCGACCACGCCCATCGCCACTGAAGGTGTGGGCTTATACCAGAGGAACTAGGGTACTTACTGTGAAGTCATCTGTGGCTTGATAATCCTTGTCCATCACCACATGGGATCTTCTGTAACAGCTCATCTCCTCACTCGCAAAAAGTTTCCTGAGAACCAAGCAAATTTTTACATTAATTTCTTTTTTTGTCTCTTTTGGGAATGTCCTACTTTTATTCCTCCATTTAAACTTACTATATTTACAATCCAAACATATAAATGACTTTATTTACACATTTATTATGTGCGCTCTTTCTTTTTTATTATTAAAAAATTTGTCCACATCAATTGACCAATTTAACACTCATAGCAACAATGAGTCAATCAATCAATCAAATGATCAATCAATCTATATATTATTTACTTAATAATTTATAATTAAAATTTTCACATAAAACATAGCTCACAAAAACTCAGTTAAAACTAATTCACAAATGTTTTACTATGAAAATCTTATAATTGATTACTGCAGTTTATAGTGCCATATCCACAATAAAAATCATCCCAAGAAGCTTTTACACCACCAAATAAATATAAAAACTAAATCTGTACAATCTAATATAATATAATCATTACATAAACAGATCTTTGCAAAAAATGTAATATACCGTAAAATTTATGACCATTAATTTACACAAGCATTTATTCCTCATTCAAATTTTAAATTGAAACTGAAAATGCAGAATAAACAATTTAAATGTTTTTTGTTGGTCACAGATAATCACTTTAAAGCCAAACATATTTTGTGTCTTAGAAAAGTCAGATGTATAACATATCAACATTTTTTTTCTCCAGAGTCTGCCTTTAATTTAACATACTGTAATATTTAAAGTCAGGTTATAAATAGAAATATCTGCCAATCTAATATCATTCATTCAAGATTATGCTGTGTAACATAATTTGCACCAAGAAAAAAAAAACAACAATGAAAGATAGAGTAGCGGAAACTGTCTGAAGTAATATTTGCAGTCATTATCAAAATTAACTACATTTTATTGCAAAGGTCACATCATTTAAACCATGTTATCAGCACTACACACATGGATAATGAAATTCTACTTGGTTGACAATACAGTAAGCCAGCACTGCAGTTAAAGTTAACAAGCTACTAACAACATCAATACTAAAGATATATTATGTACAACATGCGTTGTAGGAATATCATGTAACCAGAAAATCCAACTGACAAAAAGAGATTAAGCATGGTTCGCTGTCACATCATCATAAATAATTCAGAGTCCACATCTACTTGTAGAGTAAACCCATATTATAATTATATTACATCTAGGCCTATATGAAATGAGTGCTCCCCTTGTTAAAAAATTCAGGATCTTCCCCTAGTTCAATTATGCCTACTTAAATTAAAATGTACACTATCACAATCTATCAGTTCTTTAATGAATTCCAAGCCTGCATTTTCTGTAAATGCCTGTTCAAAATAGAATAATCATGAGCACTAACTGCCGGGCACACTTGTGCTGTACGTTGTCGAGATTCGATGGAGAACGCAAAGCAACAGGGCACGCACAAAAGATATTTTTTAATGACAATTTGTTCAGTCCATAATCAAAAATCAGTAGGAGACGTATCCATATTCCAATGAAAACTTTCAGTATTTTAACTCACTCAGTGAAACTAATTTGCTGCCATGGGGGAGTGACATGTACCCCCGAACCCACCAGCCACTGTTTATGCTATAAATAGGCCTACTTTAGCTTGTAAGTCAATTTTTATTTAGCATTTACAAATCCTGTCCATAACCTAAACTAATATTATCATATACTGTCTCTTTCTTCCTGTAATTTATTACCAAACATCAGATGACATGTACAGTACAGATATTTCATATAAATATCACATGCAGGGACAAATTGATTCAGCCATTCAGATATGTCAAAGATGAGTTTGCTCTGGAATTTCTTAACAGCATAACTACTAAACCCAAGAACATAAATTACCATAATTAATCATAAAACAACAAATGACAAATTTTAATGGAGAGTTATAAAAAAAAAATGTAAAAAAAAAGATAAAGATGCCTGTGATAGTTTTCAGAGTAGGGTAAATAATATCCTATCTAAACATTTCAATCAATCAAATTTATATCTATTCACACAATATAGAGCTTTTTTTTTCTAATACAAAATATCATTGAGGGATTTTTTGTATGTACTACTATATACTGTACAAGTACATTACTGACTCATTTCTAGCTGTTTGGGAAACTGCTACTGTAGTTTATGACAATTTGAATTCTTTCCTTTATTTTCATTAGCATAAAGGAAACCAGACCAAGCTCTGTACAGTATTTCCAGATGGTTTAGTAAGCCTACTCTACCTGATCCATTTAAATTTTACTTAAATAGGATTTTCCTGGAAGAACTATAAAGGTGTTGCTGAAAGCTAATCGAGGTATTAAAAATAACCCTTTCATTATTTTCTATGTATGCATTTTTACTAGTGTTCTTTCAGAAGAATAAATACATGTATGCAAACGATAACCGAAATGCCAACAGCCTACGGTATAATTGTTCCTTACAACTCTGTTTACACTACAACAGCAAGACGCCAAGCAAACAGAATAATAATAATAATTGTCGACTTTTATATAGCGCATATTGTAGACTAACATCTATGCGCTTTACATTGTTACATTGTTACCCCCGGTCACTGGATCAAGTACATATGGAACACACACAGTCATGCCCCATAATGTTGCAGCTGTAATCAGCGCATGGTTGTGTTTGAACCTACCAGGTACCCACTTATACTCCTGGGTGGACAAGGACACAAGTGACTTGCACAGCAAGAGTTTCGAACCCCCACCCTCAAGGTTGGGAGTCTAAGCCACAAACGATGCACCAACCACTTCTACAAACATAAACAACAGTTCATCACTAATATTTAACTGACTATTAGTGCAACTAATTTGTACAGTAGGCCTAGTCCACATCAAGAGCATGATGGAATGATGTAGTACGGAAGGCAATGTCAAGCGGGCTGAGAACACAAGTGGCTGATGGTGCATTTTGAACATTTGACATAACTGTAGCTAGGTTTTCATAACTGAAAATCTCATGTCTGGAAATTTCTCAACGTTGACATTTATATAATAGTAACTTGCTTTAAAGAATTCCACTGACACTGAAAATACATGTACCCTGTATGTACAAATCCTTATATAAATACAGCCAAATATAGCCATGTAAACAGAAATCACTGAGGGCAATAGCAGGCTTATTGTTCAACGGTCAAACAAATTCCAATTGCACATTTGTGATGGCGTGCAGTATGTTATTTTTGTGTTTTGTTTATAGGATTGGTATAGTTGTAGGTGTTGTTTATTTAATGAATGATGGATATTCTTAGAAGCAGGAGTAAAAATAGCAACTTCATTAATTATATCATAAGAGAAACATTTTCAACATCTGGATATTTTTACTAAAGCAGTTGATGAAGAAACATTACTGAACTTGCACCACTAAGCTGAAATCTGAAAAATGCAGCATTTAACCTTTCTTACTTCTGTAGAAATCTCTCCTTTATGAAGTCATTCAGACTGTTACTCTTTATTAATTGTAACTTTTCTATTTTTGCAACAACAAAAAAAAATTGTGCATTGAAAATGGAGCTTCTGGCCATTGTCAAATTAAGACACTCCAAATACTAGTATTATTAGTCTTACAGTACTATTTTCCAGCATAAAGTATCGTTACCTAAATATTTTTTGCCTCAACCCTAATTACGGTGTGGTACTTGTTGTGCTGTGTGAAGTGGGTCCCTTCATTTAAAGCCATGATGAAAGGGCTACCCATTTAATAAATAAAATTATTTTGTATAGTTTATTTTGTAAATGAAGCACTTTTCTATTGAGAACAAATTGTTGAGTTCTGTCTGTACCGTAAGCCAACTACCTAAACGTACCCGACCTTCTTAATTCTGTTATTAATGCCAAATTAATGAAATGAAAAATTATATGAAACATAGCCAATGTTGCTGTATGAATAGCTTCACACTTGACTATTTTTTGTATTCTGTATTGACATAGCATGTATACTGACGTCAGTTGCTAGGATCGTGTCAAACACATAAAACGCTTTGAGTAGATTTTGCACGTACACGAACAGCACAACGCTATTGATGTACGTCTCACTAATATGTATATGAATATATATCCAGATAATACGCAAATTAATTGCTTTTCAATGCCAAACATATTGCTTTACTTAACCTTGGTCAGTGAAGTACAAATATAGATTAAAAAGCTAAGTTTGGAATTGCATGTTCTAGGCAAAGGCTATTTTAAGTAATTGTAATTATCTCTGATTTTAAAAATATAATAAGTTTTTTTTAAATATATAGTCATAGAATTTTTACCATCATGCATATTAGAATAGCTGTACAGTGAATTGTAAAGACTTTTATACCTTATAGTGAAATATACTTTTTGAATATCATCAGAGGGAGGCAAAAATAATTTTAATAAATCTTTAAGAAAGAAGTAAGTTGGCTTGTGGGGAGAGTTTAGAAGTGACAGGCATGATAAAATAAACGATTTTTTAAAATTTAATACTTTACCAGTGCTATTCAGGCCAAAAAAGTATTCATTTAAATGATTGATGACGGGCATCACCAAAGTAAAATAAAAGTCAATAATGCTGTTATTGATTCTAAAATAAATATGTTACATTGTTTCTCGCACACAAATTTTCCATAATAAAAACTGATTCAATGCGACTTTACTCTAAAATTAACGGTACAGTTTTAACAGTAAAAATCTACTTAATGCTTTTAGCTCAACATGCATAAATCTTCAACGCTAAATAAAGCTCATCTCATTACCAATAACTAGGTTGAAGGTGCAGAGCTAATAAGTGTTCTGCTGTAGGAAAACGAGGTGATCTTACTGTAGCTCTGAATGAATCAATTTATTCCTTGCATATTTCGCACCTGCTGGTGTAGGTTCTCATTTTAATAAAGAATGCATTTTTTTTCTAATATAATGCTAGGTATTATAGTCATATTTATTTATGTTCTGACTTTAGCAGTACTGTAGTAGTTCCTTAGCATTGTTATCCTCATCATACAAGCAATTCATCCCGGGCGAGTCGAGTGGCCAAGGGGCACCGCTAACTATCTTACCATTGGTACTGGTTTGAGCAGCTCCTCATCCAGGTTCAGTTGGTAGAACCGAATCTTCTCGGATACCGACTAAAAAATGGAGGTGACATCTATCTCATATGCACTTTAAAGAACCCCACTACATCTTTTGGAAGAGTAGGGGTTACCGCGATACTATAGTTCATTACAGCCCGTCATTGTGGAATGATGTGAACATGCAGTAGCGCCAAGAGGCCAGGGCAGATAATTAAACAAAAGAATTAAAATAAACGAAACGTTCAAATAAAAGAAAAGTTCTTTTTTCTTTACATGTTTCTATACTTGTAGCCTGCTTCAGGCCCTAGGCTGCCCCCAGAACCCCAGACAATGGGCTCTTTCAGCAAAGCTTCCCCAGTGTCCACAGAGGCTCTCGAGGCCTTATGAACATGAAGCTACTATAAGCGCCTCTTTATCAATCAATCAATCAGTTAGGCTGCCAACCTAGGCAACTAGGTAGTCACGGACCACGGCCATACGCGCTTCAGCATAATGATGCTACGATTTTCATGGGTTGACCTCCTACCTATCCCCAATCTTCTAAACTGCATAGTGGAATGAAATTATTTTCTCCACATACAAATCTGTACAGATTGGACCATACCTTACTGTAATTTGCTTGCTTTATAGAAAGAGATAATTTAACACCACCACCACCCTCCCGGTCTTCCTAATATAGGTTATCATCCTCAGAATCATCTTTGTGGCCACAACCAACATATCCACACCCCTGCAGGGCAAAACCTTGTCGATAATATTTCATGCTGATTTCCACCATTGTATGAATTGGAGGGGCGTTACACCCACCTTCTTTACTTTTAAAATTTCACTGGCTGATAAAAAATTAATTATCCGAGTCAACAATTGGAGCAAACAAGTTTGACCACTCTGATTATGGTTTTAGGGAGTCTATATAATGGTTAAGTATAAAGATTTATATGAAAATGTTGGTCTTTATTGAAAGGTTTTAATTGGAAAATATTTTATAATTTAGTTAACCTCACTAAGCACCAAAGTGACAAAAAATTTAACATACTCAACAAAATTGTCGACTAGATTCATTCCCGTTTCAAAGTTTTTGCCGCCAACTTCCTGGCAGTGAATTGCTACAAACCCAGGCTGCAATCTTTGTAGCACCTAAAAAGGAAGACAAGAAAGTAAATTAAATGCTTGGGGAAATAATAATATATTATTATTATTATTATTAATCAATAAAATTCAATGGTATTCCTCTACATGCTAGCTAAGATATTCACATAAATTACACTTTGAAACAATTTTTTTTAATTATTATTATTGTTCTTTCTTTAGGCACACAACACATGTGCCAAGGATTGCCAATAGCGAAAATATATCACTGTCCTACTTGTAGGTGACAATCCCTTACACAAGACAAACATACACACACGATGCTTTACACAAACTAAATCTCAATATGAGCTGTCTCTTATACACATCTAGATGTGTATAAGAGACAGCTTTCAGGTTGCTTATAGTATTTAAAAAACTCACCATACAATAGGAACAAAATATTTGGCCAGGGCCCCCGTTGGACCACACCCACATATGTTCGAATTGGGGATGTAATTTAATGCAAACATGAATTTTAATATTCAAAAATGCATAAATAATTCAAAATGCTATTCGCACAATGACAAGTCAGAATGGTAATCGTTAATAGAAATCATTCAGAGAAAGGAATTGTAACCAATAAAAATATACTGTCACCATAAAATATGTATAAATCATTAAAAAAAAATCATTGAATAGCTTATTTGAAAAGGTCAAATAAGTCAGAAAGACAAAGATCAAAACGATTCAGTTTTCAATGACGCTTGAATTTCTGCAGTAAAAACATCCTTTATTAGGCAAGGTTTTTTTTTTTATACTTTGTTTCGCGAACTTTGTTTAAAGATCATCAAAGGAGGGCGGTAATAAAAATAAAAATAAAATTTTGTTTTGTTATTACAGTACTTGGTTTTGCCAAAAACATCTAGATGGAAGAGAAAATAAAGTTAAAATTTATTCGAAATCATCATTAGGCTAAATTTAAAAAATGATTGTGTTGGCCACGCCCGACCGACCCAAAATGTACGAAATTGAGTGGAATTTTTTTTTTTTTTGAGTACAACACAGGAATAGGCCTATCTTGCTGAACGGTAGGCAATGCGGCAGTGTCATGCGATTGTTTTGCTTTTAGATATATTAAAATGGTCTTTGTTGTATTTTATGTATTTTCTACTTTTTAGGCATAAACACATTATTGGTTAAAAATTTAAAAAAAACAAAAAAAAACTGGCCAACACAAAATTTTTTTTTTTTTTGGCTTTATTGATGTGCGGCGGGTTTGCTAAACAAGGTACAAAAAAGTCCTACCTTACCAATATACTTTAAAGGTCTACGCATAAGAATTTAGGAATATTTATATAATTGTTAATTGGTACTGACAATTTTTCTCAATTTAATATATAATTAGTAATATACCAAGTAATTAAAAAATTAAATTACATTTGTAGCGAATATAAAAACTATCAAATCATCAAATAAATTAATTAACATTTTCATCACTTTACATCAGGAATGTGGAATAGCTTTACTGGTTTGGGCATCCAATTGAAAGGTACGTCTTAAGGCCAACAATGAATTAAATAATAAATTAATAAATAAATTAATTAATTTCTTGTGTCCTTTAAGCCAAATAAATTTCTCTGCACCACTCAGAATTACGTGTACAGTATACAGTAGAAGTACCTATAGTAGATGGGGGAGGGGGTAGGGAAATCATATGAATATTCCTTAACTGAATGATGCCCCAAAATGACATCTGATCTTAAAATGTTTTATATATTTTGCATATATTTTGGACAATAAAGACTATTTCGTATTTCAAAATTTGTATTATACATTTTATAATTGCATTTAACTGCTCACCATATCCTACAATAATAAAAAGAGAATGATACAGCATCAAAAATATATTTTAGCAAAATTGATTGCATCACCACAAATTTTACCACTAGTCATAAGCAATGTGAAACACTAGTCGAATAATTGCATTCTAGGTCTTTATTCAAATGAGGAGAGATCTATATTTGTACTCTATTCAAACATGCTTGTAGAATAATTATATTGAGATTGAAGGCATATGTAATTTGAGGACTGATGTATGCAACGTACTGTAGTTTATGAATACCAGTAAGAGCCTACTCTTCCATTTTTGTTCTCTAATCCATCAACAATATCACAGTGGAACATTTTTCACTAACAGCAACACAACTGCTATGACAAAAATGCTGTTAATTCATAGCTACACATTCAACTTATGTGACAACCTTTTTCTTTATTCTTTTTTATTGTCAGGAGAGAACAATGCAATTCACAGGGTGGTCGGACAAGATCTCAAAAGCGTTAGCATGAGATCCTAAAAGGATTTATCAAATGTTTATTAATATTTAATCACAAATTGATATAAATTGGCAATATTTAAAGATTTATAAACTTTTATCTTACCATAAAATTAAATTTGCATTATTATTTATTTTTTAGACTCTGATGGTAAGGAGTACTGACTTCACAAATTAATGCAATGAAGATAATACATATAGATTTGAAAAAATAAACAATTGTCTCCAACATTATATTTGTATACTTTAAATTTATTTAAATAATAAAATAATGGTAGAAACAGTGCTTAAAAAAAAACTTTACCCATTTTTACATCATATTAACTTGTAATTCTGTCAATATGTTTACTTATTTGTTCACTGTAATGTATGTATTATGCAAAGAAGAAATTAAAAAAAATAAACAGTGCTCGAATAAAGGAACAATAATGTAAACATCATATTGGGTATAACCTATTCGAGCACTATTTCTACCATTATATGTTTATTTATAGGTATAAACTACAGTGTTACACAACATTGATTCTATTTATTTATTTATTCATATATATAACGTCAGAGCTATTGTGTAACTGACAACATTATTTTGCGGTATACTTTAATCATAGATGTAATCCATATCTTAATACTTCCATGCTACAATGAGCCACTCTTTTAATGACATTGCATAATCACCGGTAGAAGCAAATTACGAAACAAAGGGATGATTATATAATTGCTAATTTTCCCACCAAAAATTATTGTGTATTTCCTGTTGGGGAAAAAAAACGCTTTCTGCTCACTTCTGACTGTACTCTACAGAAGCAGGCTTTGTGCATAATTTAATAATATCAATATGGTCTTCATCAAATATCTTTTCAAATAACGATGTTACTATTGTATACTGAATGGGGATGCCTACGATACTAACATCTTCTAGCAGTCAATATTAAAATAATAATATTGGTTAGATTAAATAACAATAATTTTAAAACATATACTAAGTATAATATTTAATCTTTTTGTTTTATTATATCATTCAAATTCTCATACCTCATCCTAAATTAATAATGAAGGTCTACAATGAAGAGCATGAACTCCTGTAGACCAAACCCAGTACTGTTACAATTTTAAAACAGGAAATTTACTCATGGTCTTAATATGATAATGATAATAAAGAAACCTTGCACAATATAATCAAATTAAAAGAAATACAAATATGTAATAAATCAACCACTGATGAATAACTAAATTTATTTTTTATACATGATATATAATTTAAATAATATTTACTGATTACTAGCCGCAATATTATGGAGATATAATTTAATTTAATAATTTCATTTAGTGTTTAATGTGTTCCATATGTGTTTGATCCAATGACCGGGGTAATAATGTGAAGCGCTTAGAGGCTTTGTTAAGGCATTAAGCGCTATATAAGAACGACATATTATTATTATTATTTATATTATTACTGGTAGTCAATTTGGATGTTGCTTAACAATATTCCAATGAGCATGAAATTTCATGCTTCAGTGAGCATGAAATGATACATTTTGTTTGCTTGTATAGTATGTGTGGTTTACTGTAAAGTTTATTTCAGATTACCTTGTACCTATGGCTAGAGTATGCCCTGTGAGAAAAAAAAGTGAAAGTCACTGATAGGCCTTTTGGTGTAAAGTAACCTAAGTTGGAACCAGTAGCATATCTAGGGGATGCACACACTCCCTAAAAAAAAACTTGCTTTCCCCAGTCCCACCCCTCATTGAAAATATTTGAAGCAAAAAAATCATGCAAGTAGTTACAATCACCTCTAATGACCTTATTTTACAAGCTAGAAAAAAACCACAACTGGTATGATATACAGGATCTAAAACCAGGATCCTGGAATTGTGTTACATTAACAAGGATCTTAATCACCAAACAGCTATTGCTATTCTCATAAATTCACCACAATGTGAGCGTGAAAAATTAAATATAATATTATCATCAATATAAGCAAATTTCTTAATTTTAACTTCATGTAGGAATATATTCAAACATTATGAACAATAAACAGAGTTTATAACTAGACAATAATAATAACAAAACAATAATAATAATAACAAAACAATAATAATAATCAAATAACCACGTTTGGCTTAATGCTAATGAAGACTTATCTAAAAATAATAATAAACAATTAACAAAAATTATTATACGGCTTACTCAAACTTATCTATTTTTCAGCCTCAACTGATCAAATTGTACGTTAATTCAAATTTAAAGGTCAGTATTAACTCAGTTTAATGTTGTAACTTTAAAGAAAAATAATTTAAGGATTAATTATTATTTTCCCCCCATCCGAGCCTTGCTTGGACATGGACCATAGTGCACACAGGATCAATGGCTCATCCGAAAAACAGTGTGCCATTGCAACTAACAGCTGAAACAAAAGGAGAACAGTAGTATTGAACCGGGGGACCAAAGATTTCCATGGTTCAGAGCACACACACACACACACCCATACACAATGGAGGAATTTCTAAACTAATTCCTCCATGCACACACACAGTGGTTACCGCCAGTTTATCCAACTACTACACTTACAAAAAATAACAATAAAATGTTGTTTTTGTGTCCAAGAGACACTTTGCTACCAATTCCAGTTGAAGGAATGATGGGTTGCATCATATAAACTAAAAGTCGAAATGAATTCTTCCAAAAGTAAGCCTACGACCAGTCCAAGGAAAAACTAAAAAGTCAACAATCCGTGACTTGCATTGTTATTCATGTGAATTGCCAACACAGAAAAAGTGAATGGGTTATGAGTTTAAAGTAGCCAAAAAAAAAAAAAATCTATATCAGACAATAGACATACGCTCCTGCTGGATGCCTATTTCTATATTTAGCAAAAATGGTTCTGCCAAACGCATTAGGCCGAAGCTTCACACTAACTGTTCTACTAAGCCCTGTCTGATATTGTTGCTAAGGTCTTGCAAAACGACTGCGTAAATGTACGCAAACTTGTGGTTTGATTGATCCTCCGGAAAGGAAAGTTGAAAACCATATCATTTGAGCTTCGTTTTAAAAAATACATTGATTAAGCCCTGCCTGGCTGGACCATACATTTTAGGGAATTTTTTTTAAAGGTCCATGGGAATTTCTATTGAAGCATAATCATTTCATCCGATTTGACTACACTTTATATTCCACCCTGCAGGTTAAAATCGTGTGGGGTGCGTTCATTCATGGTTGCTGCTCCTAAATTATGGAATAATCTACCGTTATGTATTCGTGAGTCGCCATCCGTCTCTTTGTTTAAATCTCATTTAAAAACTCACTTATTTCGTTCTCTTTGATTTCCCCTTTGGATTTTCTTTTTTATTTTCCTGTTACATCTGCTCACTTGTTCTGCGCATAGACTCTCGTATTTTGCGCAACATAAATGAATAACCTTTAACCTTCACAAAACATGAAACACACCCACGACAGTAAATAAATATTTATTTAATGGTATATGAGTTATAGGTCAAAGGGTGTCAACTGAAGAGAATAGAAGCACTGAAGTATTTTATAAAGTAATTGTAAATTACTGTAAAGTAAATTGCATGAATACAAAACCAGATATTAATAGCTAAATTACTTTTTTTACATTGCATTATCAAAAAAGTATAAAGAAACATCATTTCCTTTCTCGGCTACAGTAACCATAGGTAATTTGAGGACACTGGGTTTAAACTTAAAGCAACTGGGAACATAATTTAAAATGACCTTGTTAAAACGATATACTACAATTTTGACAATTGCATTGTAAAGTATTGCAAGAATGCAAAAACAGTTACTGGCGGATACTATTATTTCTTAATACTAATATTTCTTTATAATTATATTTTATAAAAAATAAATGAAATGTCGCTGTTTCCTTTCTCACTTAACCTAATGTAACCACCATACCAGTTGATTTGTGAAAAGGAAATTGATCCATGGCGAAGTAATCTCCGAAGCATTTTATCTAAACAGTAATTACACTGTAAAACTGTCATTAAATTATCGACTGCTTGCTGGAAGGAATCTTTCAAAACTGAATTACTTTCTTCACCTTGACAACACCAAACAAATTATCAATGTAATTACAGTACGATCTAAATTAAGATAAATTATTCTTAGTTTAGATCTGATAATGAATTATGGTTGAATACGAAGCACTTACAATTTCCAGTCATTTTTATAACTTTTACTTCACAATTGATTGCACAACTCAGAGTTTCAGTTTTGGCATTTTTAATTGGCTGATTTTAAATAAATTCCGATGATGTATTCAATAAGGTTCTAAAGTTATGTTCATATTGTATAAATTTTGACCAAAATGAAGGATCTCTTCTTTGTTAAGATTTTACTGTTGTTCAACAGACGAGCATTGAAGAGCATAAAACTTCAAGAGGTCCGACTGCCCCGATTTTGTATGCAGGCAATTGAACGTTAAAAAAAGTACTTCCACGGAGCAGGGGGAACCCTAATTTGAATTCAAATAGAGTTCGCTCGAAGTCAGTTTTTTAGAGACACGCCCCTTTGTGGAAGTACTATTTGAAATAGGTTTACGTTCCAATGAAACCATGGCAGTCGGACCACTTGCAGTTTTATACTCTTTGCTAGCATTTACTGAGCCCATAGCTGGGTAGGGGCCATGAGATGTACTAAGCACCGAGTACAGTAGGAGCTGGAGTTTGAGGTTCTGGTTTAAAAATGCGTGACCTTAAACACTGGTACATAATATATTAAATTGAAAATTATCTGTCTCTTAGTAGTGTTACCCTCTTCTTTCTTTTCTCTCTTCTCTCTTTTTTCTCTTTTTTTTGGGGGACCCTAGCCCTTGTTCACCCCCACTCCCCTACCAGATCTACCCCTGCAATGGGTTTCTGCACATGGTGGACAGCCTAATTATCATGGACACATTCTGTCAAAAATATCGCCAATCAATATTATGCGCCCAGGAAGATATTTGCTTTTCTGTTTATGAAAAGCACATAAGCATTTTTTCTGATTTCTGGCATGAACTATAATTTCAATTATTGTACATTTATATGAAAATTTTTTTATAAAGGAAAAATTAAATGTCACTATGTTAAGAATTTGTACTGCGTACCAATTTAGTAAGGAACTAGGAAAATTTTCCATTTATATTTTTAAAAATAAAAAATAGATATCAATTGAATTACATTAAGTTCGGAATTTGTCAATATAACTTATACAGTAGACAACCTATTTTTTTTTAAATTGAAAAAACCAGACTCACAAATTGCATCATTAACATCTGTTATCTTATTTATTTATTTCATAATAGCTTGGGCATACAAATACAATTTCAATGCAAATAAAATTTATCATTTCCTTAATGTATCATTATCATGATTTCTGTTTTATGGCCCTGTTTTAAGTACTGCATGCGTGGGTTGACCAGAATGCTATGGATTGCAGCTCTTCATAGATTCGTATCAGTGTCTCTTCCTCTTTTAAATCTTTTAATCCTATAATAAATAGTAGTTCCCCTCTAATAAAATTGATTCCATTTGATTTAGAAAAAGGTAACATTAGAAAGATAACTACCATATCCCAGGAAAGACCAATTGCTGTAGTAGATACAATAGTCACACTGACTCAACCATGACAGCACTTGGTCTCATACCTGCTTCGCTTGCTTGCTCCATTTCATTGGTCTTTTATATTGGCGCATAGAGACAGCTGTATTATGGGCATTATAAATCCACTGATTGATTGACTGATTGAATGTAAATAGTGAAGGTCGTCATTCAATAGAAATTCAACATAAATTTACTATCAAAGATGATGCATCACGTTTTTATGTCACAGGTGTATCAAATGACAGTTGCATGCATTTGATGGCATGGTCACAATCTGTGTCATTCTGGCATTCATTATGACGTAAAATTGAGTCATTCTCAACTACAGTACTAAACTTCAAATAGCATTACAGCATTGTGACTCCCACCAGATGCAGAAGTTCCAACCCCAGAAACTCAAAATTTCAGAGACGAGAAGCGGGATGTGATCAAGCGTGTACCCCTCCCCCCTACTGATTGTCGGTTGCAGTCTGAAAGGATTGTTATTCAAAACTATCGGTTTCGTGCGCGTCGTAGCATTCCATATAATTGTGTTGGCCAAGGACTATCAGTTGCAGCAAATTCCCAGCTTAAAAATTTGCCTAGGCCTTTGCACGCTGATATAAGGATGGTGCACAAAGGAAATTTCGCATAGAAATATTTTTAATATTTTTAAATTTCAAATAATTGGGTTTTTTTTTTGTTTTGTTTTGTTTATTTTTTTTTTTTGGTGGGGTGGAGGTTTAATTTTTTTTTTATTCAGGATTCAAGAGACTAGGAGACCAAACAATCTGAGACTTCTGAATGAAGTTAGAAAGTTAAAACATTAAGAGTTTTTAGTGGGGCAGTCACTGTCTGGTTGCTGGCAAAAATGATAAATTTTACTGTACAAGGGTGGAAATTTAACATGTCCATCTTAAATGTCGGTACGAAGGTAAGAAATTGGTACGGTTAAGAAAGGTACAGGTAGGTATTTTGGTGACTGCAATTGAGACTACGATAACAATCTGCATGAGGGACTATTTAAAGTACAACGTATGTCAGCTACCACACAATGAAAGTCAGTAATTGTATTGTTGTTTCTTCAGACTTTACAAAGAAAGGAGGCGGTGTTAGCAATGTTCTCTGACCTTGCACTTTCTCTACACCCCACAATTGAATAACTATTATAATTTTGTTGCTCTAAATATTTTACCTTTTTTTCATTTTATTCAATTTCCAGGTTTCAATACAATGTAAACCTTACAATGTGAATACAATACCCTTTAAGGATTGGCAAAAATGCGGTGTTACTGTATTCAAAGTGACTTCCCAAAACTATTTACATGTAAAACATACCAAAACATATGCGCTCGTGATTATAAATTAAACACTAAATAGCCAAGATATTTTGTACATACAGTACCCCGTATTACAAGAGTTATTTTGTTTTACTTTCACTATCGCATAGCAAAAAAATTAAAGTGGGTTTTTTCGGGATTTAAAATTTCTAATCTAATTAAGGAGTAAGACCCATGTACTTTATTCTGTTTATACACATGCAGTATAAAAATAGTGCTTATTATTATTTATTATAAAAATTATTATACGATAACATAAGTAATACATGACAAGAAATGTCTTGGTAATCTTTTTTTACAATACAAATATAGGGTACAAAATTATTTCTTAAATTACTGTAGCTATGCAAAAAAATTGAGGCTACCCTGCAGTACAGTAAAACTGGAGTTAAGATCATATTCCAGTTATGACGACATTCTAAAAATTATAAAAATAACACAAATAATAATGTTATAAACAGATGCTATACTGTAAACCTTCACTCTAAATGGATTTTATTAAATGTCTATTATAATGCATTACAGCTTTAGCATGAACCAATCATATTGCTTTAAACACTACATCCTAAATCAGACATCGTATATTCTGATTGGTTAAAAAATTGCATTTCCTCTTATAACTTCCAATATTATAAACAAGTTATATTTGATTACTATGGACAATGAACACTAGACTTTTGTTCTTGGAAAATTCTCTTTGTTTATGTTACAGTACTTAGGATCCTCCTTATTATCTCCTCAGGGTACAACCCCTTCAACACATTTTACCAAAATACTCAAAGGTACTGTATCTCAGAGGAAGTGAATTGTAGGTCACATCATCCATAAATAGACCAACTTTATGCAATCTGTATGACTGTATTTTTAAATAAGATTTGGTCATTCTTGTTGAATGCCGGCACTATAATACAAATCTACATAAACTTCTCCAAATACTAATTGATATCACCTCATAGGGTATAAAATACTTAATACAAGATAGTTCTATCATTTTGAAAAATCAGAAATTGGTTTCCACGAGCAATTAACTCTGTAATGAAAATCATAAAAATAAGATTGTCCTTTCTTGTTGAACACCGGCAATATATACAAATCTACGTACTGTAGACTTCTCCAAAATACTAACTGATATCATACCTCATAGTGTATAAAATACTTGATACAAAATAAAAGATAATTATATCATCTGAAAAATCAGAAATTGATTTCCACCAGCAATTATTTTGTAATGAAAATCATAAAGAATGATAGACAGTTAATAAGAAAATTACTTACAGTAATGCATTCCTAATGGACGCTCCTCATTTACAATTAATTATTTTGAAATTTTAGGCTAAATATCAATTTAACAGAACATTTTAATGTGCATTTCTACATTTGGTATTAAAATACTCTTATCAGCAAAAGATGAAGTTTCAATTATTTAATATTTTTGCATTGAGTGGTCATAATTTCATATTTTCATGTTTGATCACTTATAAGAAAATGGATTTACTGTTGAATATATATATTTTTATTGAATTTATTCAAACAGAATTATGAGAATTCCTTAATTTGCATATTGTTATTTTTTGAATTTTATATTTTAGCGTGCTTGTTGTAATATCTTTGATTTTATTTGACATTAAATAGTATCTTATTTTATTGTTTTATATTGCCCTTCAACATTAACAACATTCAGATAAAACCTTATTGTTATAGATTTATACTTAATATTCACACAATAACACTTATTGCTATAAATATATACAGTACAAATCTGCTTGAGATTGTTCTATACATTAATGAATTATTATAATTTTTAATATCTATACAAATTTACAAAATTATATAAAACAGTACTTTACTTGTAATGTTTTATCTTCCTTTTTCTAAATATGATTTATGTAAAGCATGCCTTTACTTGATTCAAACTCTACATTTTGATATCAATTTATCATTATTGGACTTTTATCAGTATAACACTTGATAAACTATCAAATATTTGTTTTACTGTAAGCTTTGAGTCAACAATGCAAAGGCTTGTGCCTATTCTACAAAATATATAATAAAATAGTTCAAATTATTAAAACAATGGGACCTACAGATAGAATGATTATGTGTAAATACCACAGTAATATATGAATATTAAACAATTTAGCAAATCTGAAGTAAGATTAATATACATTTTTTAAATGATTAGAATCAGTTATTATACAGTAGATTAAGAAACTGTGTACATATTTGGAGGTGCAATTTGAAAGTGATTAATTTTGCTATTGGTAATCTGGTCTACCATCAGAAAATATTTTTAATTGCCTTTGCTATCTGTTTCTGTTTTTGAAATGTAATTGAGTATATATGAAGTGACAAAATAAATGAAATGGTATAAGCATGGTGGATCCCTTTTTAATCAAGTTTTAACTAAAAAGCACTTACCTCAAAAAATGCTTTCAGCCATATAGGCAACATATTATCCAGCTGAAAAAAGATGAAAAAGATGTATCAATTATCAAAATGGCGGAGATATATGATAACAAAAGTAATTTATAATAATTATCTTACAATAGAGAGGCAAATCCAAAGGGTGGGAGGAGGTGTCATAGACAGACAATTTTGTAATTCAACTACAACCACATTGGGGCTGAGGTACCATAGTTTGTAAAATGTTTATTAAATTTATTTAAAATCATCTTTGCTTACAAATTAGTTAGACCACTGCTTCCCATTGGGCTCTTGAAATTCTAAATTGTAGATAATTATTAGCAGACACTGAGACAGTGTTGTCCTCTTACATGATTACAATGATTAATCTGAGCTGTCTCCAAAACGACTACACGTTTGTGTACGAAGGCTTTGTGTCAAAGATTGACTGAACAGTGTCATATTTAATGTCACATACGTATTAGAAATATTACAGTATAATACATAAAGCTCTGTTCTGACTATAAAATTTTCTTTGACAAAAAAACTGCTGTATGCCCATATATAGTCATGATGTGCCTATATATGGTCATGATGTGCCTATATATGGTCATGATGTGCCTATATATGATCATGATGTGGCTATATATGGTCATGATGTGATGTCATCATGACCATATTTAGGCATGTCACATGTTTTTGTCAAATAAAATTTGATAGTCTGGACAGGGCTTTGTGTTTCCAATAAACACAAATTAGAATTTTATTTGAAAAATATCCACAAACTGTGAAAAAGAAAAGTTTGATACACAAGACATATCTGAATAGAAAACAACTCAAATTATAACAATTACCAACTAAATACAATTTGACTATAAAGGGACAAAGCTAGTAGATATACTGTAAACCCTATGACGCATTATTAAAATGGATAACAAGGTCAAAGGATAAAACTAAGAGGAAATCTTGTATGTCCAAAAGTTTGAATTTGAAGTCAAATAATGTGAATGTATGCTTTAGTATAAACTACTGTAGATTTATAGTCATGAATTTGGAAAGGTCATTCAAAAAAAAAAAAAAAAAAAAGATAAGATGTACAGCATTAATTTTGGAACAATTACATGGGAGCTTATTAAATAAGCCTTCTCGCTTTCGCTGAGTTAATTAAAGAGCCATGCAGGTGCACAGGATATGACGTGCCATCTTGGAATCCTTAATGGTCTAAATTATTTATAAATAATTATTTTCCTTATCATTCTATTTAATTTATAATTATCTCATTTTAGGAGAATAAACACATTTTTATATTTTATTCATAATAATCCCATTGTATAAGAATAAACACATTGCAGGTTAGTTTATAATGTATCACAATGTAATTTTTTTTCTGAGAATGCTTGCTTTTGACAAAAACTAAATAATAAGAATAATAATAATAACAACAATAATAATAATAATAATGACCGATTAGAATTTATCTTTTTGGTAACAGAATTAAACAAAGTAAATTAAAATAACAAAAATAATAGTAACAATAAAAATAATAAACAACAATTAAATCAATAGAAATATAACTATATAACAAAACAAACAGCAATTTGACAACATAACAAATTACCAATACCCAAGGACCTAAGGTAGTTTTTTAAGTAGCCCTTCACAAATTGTGGTTTCGATCAATTATTTATGATAAAACAAAAAATATTACAAAAGATTACACAACAGCCCCTTTAAGAGCTGTTAGAATAGTATGGTTGAAAGGTATTTGTTTACACGTGTGCCAGAATGTAAACATGAAACACAGTTTAGATACTGATTCTAAAAATTAGGTTAATTACAAATTACATCATTCAGTGCGCCTTATTAATTAAACCAGCATATTCGATAAAGAGATTTGCTCACCTGAAATGATTGACAAACATATCATAGAAATCTACAAATTATAATTTTGGATCATTTATTACCAACACTGGTCTGTAATGTACTGTAAAGCCTTGCCCAAACTACCAAATTTTATTTGACAAATGCCTTTATATGGTCATTATGACATCACATCATAACCATATATAGGCAAACCATGACTATATATGGTCATACAACAGTTTTTTTTGTCAAAGGAAATTTGATGGTGTGGATGAAGATTCTAACCTAATTGGCTTTTCTTGCTTTATGCATAAAGGTCATTATTTTTTTTTTTTTTGCTCTTAGAGTACCAGTATGTTTTTCTCTCCCTGCACTTTGGTCCCTTTCCATGCTTGGATTTTTATCTAACTTCCAATATGTCTACCTAAAAATATATTCTATATTTTTGTATATAGAAAACAACCTCTAAAAAATGGCAAGTTGATGGTTGTGACAGAATCCAAGTGTGAACAGTTGGTACGATTTAGCCAAAATAAATTGTTCCTGCAAACACAAATTTGGTGTCATTCTGTGGCTTAAACCTGGCACCCACTGCGCACAACAGCCGGCGCCCTAACACCATCCGCTGACGACATTCTATGAAGAACGCAATGCTACAAACTACGCGCAACGGATCGTTAAAGATGATCCATTCATACTGCCATTGAAAATCAGCAGCATACAACTGTCATATTGGATTCGTCGGCCGACAGTTGTACGACCGTCATATGACAGATGGAATATGTACGCACTGAAAATAATACTTACATCTTCAAATAACGATCCTAAATTAGCAGTAATTAATAGCACCCCACATAAGTCCTGGTGACCATTTTCGCCGCCCTTCCGTGAACCTTCCATTGTAAAAAAATCTACGTTGACCACAAGTATTGGCCAATGTCTGTTACATGTACAAGGTTTGTTTGTATCCTTCAAGACAATATTCAACTGGTGTAAGTTAGTTCCATGTATTGTTGCATATCTTCATAGGTATTTCATAGCATCTGTGAACATTATAGCAATGCTTCAACATTGGTTAGTGTCCTTTATGTTTCCTTGTTAGATTGAAACTTCTCCAAATCAACTTCTCCTGCAATGATAATAGCAGAACAGTATTATATCTGTATATTTAAAATAAGTATGATTCTGTTTATTTATAATTTGATTATAAATATGGGTTCATTTTTTTACTATCTTGGTTTAAGGAGTGGTACATAACTAGGTTCATCAGAAGCATACCCTAACTTTCTAAAATCAAATTAAAGTTTTATTACTATATTGTAGTTCATACAAGCCCTGAATTGGACCAATATTTACAATACAAAGTGTAGAATATAAAATTCACTTCATGTTGAAGCACATAGTTGATCAGTATGTGCTAAATAATTTTAGAATATAAAACGCATTTAAGGTATAATGAAGCACAGTAAAAAAGCCATACTTTCATTAAATGCAATTTAAAGACTAAGAGAATATAAAGACCGTAATTAGGAAAAACATGTCCTAACAAAACAATTATTTATATTCTTCATGGAAAAATATATTAAAAGGATTCTGACACAGGTTCTAGCCCAGCCCCAAAAGGAAGGATGTGTGAGATAATGTTAAGTACCTACTTTCTGTCAAAGTGTTCACTTCAGCCAGGTAAAATTCACCTTTCTTTGGTAGGCCCTTCCAACTATACTGTAGTACGCCTACTGGCACTACAAATGAAGTCTCTATAGCCTAGTGGTTGTGCCTAGCAGCCAAGCACGTACTTACTGCTGAAGTAGTGGTATTCGCCCCCACTAATGGAGATAAACTTTAAGCAGTAGTAGTCCTATCCTAGTTTAGTTACCATATTATTTCTCCAAATCTAAAGGAAGGCTTTGATTCAAATGAATATCTAAGCATGTACAGTACCTGCTTACTTACACACTGTCTTGTTTTGTATCAACTAAGTCACTGCCTGCCAAGCATGTGAAGTCTAGAGTCTTGCAAGGTTCTACTTAACTTTGTAGCCGCTTCTGACAATCAAAAATAGCCTCCCTGACAATCTTCCCTAGCCCTACGACAAAGCCAAGCCTATATATTAATCTCTATTAACTCCAACCATTGTCAGGCGAACCATAATGACGTCAAACTCACTATAGCTACCACCGAGGGGCCGTTTTATCTGAGGTCACGTTGTTTTGTTTATTATCCATATTCATTGACAAATCCAAACATAGTGAAGAACTCACCTTTCCCTGCCACTGTTTTAACGGTGTTTGCTTACATGTAATACATTTTTGTGTGAAAGCTTCTCTAGCGAGCGCCGTTGACTGCTATAGTGTATGTTGAAATGATAATGAAATAAATAAATAAATGTATTTACTGAACAACCGCTTTGCTCGTCATCGTTTGTGGCTTCTCGCCTAACGTCAAACGAATTAATTAGATAGTAGAGGGCGGTAGAGGGGTGAGAGTTATCGAGTTCCAAAATAGAGCTGCTGCTGTTACAGTTTATATTATTTTTTGTAACTTGCCTACCTGTATTAGGCCTACCAAATTATATTTTTTATAATTTTTTAACTATCAACATTACCATGTTGGCAAGTTTTTAACTTCTAATCTGATTCCTAAATCGTAATTTATAGTTATTAATTGTTTACTTTCACATATTTCGATTTGAATAAATGTTACTGTATACTGAATACCATGTCTTTACTGTTATATTTTATATCGTATTGCCCTTTAATTTGACATTTCAATCTATTTCATAACCGTACATCTTGATTTATAAGCTCTTTTAGAGTTTTTTTTTCTTTTCCTGCAAGCGTATTTTTCATATTTGAACTTTTTGATAAATATAATTTAAATTATAAAAATTAGGGTCTATGATACAGTTCTACCCAAGATAAATTCCCTGCAGAGCCGACGAGCAATGATATTGGCCAAATAGTGGAAAAAGTATCCATCATAGACCATCATAATTCATCAATTATTCATTTTACCTATTATTTTTTGTAAGTTTAGTAACCGGGGCCTTTTTTATTTTACCACCTGTCGAATTAAACGTGTGAACCGACGATTTCGAAGAGTGTGCTACTGCGCCCCACCACAACTTCAGACATTTTACTTAGTCCGCTCGATGCTCCCTTTTGAATCCTATATTATTACAGTATAAAAATTATATTTTATCACACTGTTTGTATCTTAACATAGGTCTATCAAAGCTATAATTTTTAAGATATTATCTTATCATACTATTAGTTTTCTTTTTATTTTCCAAGGTCGGAGTTTCTATATGTTGCTAGATTGGTGTCACTAAAATGTTACGGCCCCGGCCTTTGGGATGGGGTTCACTCACCAATGAAGGAAGACTTATCCAATACTGTATTTAATACCATTCACCCATTGGCACATTACCAGTCTTCTGCGAAAAGCTACCGGTACCATAAAAACACACTTTATACCCAGTCGGAAATAATGTTGATTTAATTAAAGTTTGCAAACCTGTCAACGCTAAGATATCAAAATATTAATAGGCTAATTTTTTTTTTACCAGTAACAATTCTAAATCTAAATCTATTAAGTTACTCATCAACACCTTTTGAATATTGCTGCAAAGGTCCCACATAACGACAATGTTAAAACATAAGCAAACACGTGCGTCTCTAGGACAACACGTGTGCTTGTTAAACCAAAGACTTTTAACTAAACACGCGCGTATTCTGTCCCTGTTCTGATTGGTCAGTTGTTAAGTTTGATTCAGGCGCGGATCCAGCGGGGGGGGGGGGATGAGGGCCCGTGCCACGCCACCCCCGTCAATTAAGCCGAAAAATAAAAAAATGAAAGTGACAAATCTGAGTCACGCCACCCCCGTCAATCAAGCCGAAAAATAAAAAAATGAAAGTGACAAATCTGAGTTAAAGAGAGAAAAGAGCAAAAAAGTGAGTGCACCCATGAATCAGTGACGATCCAGCAGTGGGCGAAAGGAGAGCTCGATTATTTACCACTTATTTTCACCAACCATGGTGGGGCTGAGGTGAGCGTGGTGGCGTGAAATTCATATTGTTTGACCTCCATATTGTGTGACCTCCCCCCCCCCCCCCCCCCCCAGAAAATCTGTGGAGCCGTCTCTGTGATTGGCACTCTGAAAAGGTCCATTTCCCACATACCATTATGCATCCTGGCCACCTCCCGCCAACAACCCAAATCGAATTATGCATCCAGGGGAGGGCCAGGGGTAGGTTACGTTACTCCAAACTTGAGTGGTTTCGGGCTAAAGTTAAGTGATAAAATGTCAGTTGTGTAGGCCTACATTGAAAAGTGGCCTCGAATAAAAAAGGGTCTGAAAATTAAAAGGTATGATCTCGAATGGCAGGGTGAACGGTTTTAAAAATTGTAATTTTTGCTATTATTATATTAAATTACACTGATATTACTTAAACTTTCAGGTTGTCCCATTATATAATCCGTTCTCCTCTTTTTTTTTCTCCTTTTGCAATTTCCGCTGGTTGACCAAATGTGTATATGAATTATCGCGTTACTTCATGAGAAAGAGCCCATCTTTCAATTTAAACGATTTATTTATTTTATTTACGCCGAGAGAATGAATATATTAGGCCTACATCTGTTTCATCCATCGTGCCTTAATTTTGGCGAGGAATTTGTTATTCATAGCCTAGTGTGTTGAGACTCGACTAGGTTTTATTTATAGCAAAAATCTCAGGAAATGTGAAATAATCATTTCACTACCCGACAAACTCTGAACTTTATTCATTCATCAGGCCTAATAATTTCATACTGTACTATATACTCAAACATCACTGGCGCATGGTAACAACCAACTGACTGCAGACCATTTCCGGTCACACATTTACTCTCCATAACACAGCTCCCCCTAGTTCCGTCACCTCTGGGTTTTATTTATAGCAAAAATCTCAGGATAAAAATGTGCTGTGTATTAATTTATTCAAATATATGCATATCCAGCCGGGGCCGTATGCATACCGTAACTATACTGACGGTATAGTATTTACAGTAAAGCATGACAGTAATCATTTAGTTCGCTTACGGGTAGCCAGTTTTGTTTGACGTAGCCTATTTTTCGTTATTTATAATTTAAAATTCGAAGATCAGACATGTTCCAAAAGAAGATAGTGGTGGTGGTGGTTCTGCTAGCTGTATGGTTCCTACAAGTAGCCTTAGCTAAGTTTGGCGAGGATATATCCGCTAACAACGAGGATAATACATTTCAGGGTTTGAGAAAATATTTTATTTATAGCTTAGGCCTACTTTCCAAACAATACTTTCTTTTCGCGCTCTCTTGTAGCTGTGTCAAGGCCACAAAAGCTCTATCTAAAAGGGACCCCTTTAAATTGAGTGCCACTAAAATGTTATGAATGTTTGTTATGCAAGGCTAAACCAGATGTGATTTAATACAAAATAGCTCTACGATGAGTGCTACAGATATTTTAACTAATCCAATCGTCTGTGTCCACGTGGATTTATATTATTTTAACTTGGTCACCGTACACTTCCTCTTCGCGGTTGAGTTTAAGTAGTTTTAGAAACAACACAAGTCAGGGCCAGTGGATACTTTGTATCGAAATGTTCTGAAAAATTATTTTCCAAAGCAGTCGTAACTTCATCTGAATCAGTGCCGGATTAAGCATCGTCTGGCCTCAAGGCACATTTTGGAAATGGCCAAAAATGTTAATTGAATGGACTCCATGGTAATAATTACGAGTTTTCTGGCCTAATAATACCGGAAAATAGAGTGTAAATAATATTGCAGTCCAACTTTTGATGGCCCATCATTTTCGCCTGGCCCACAAGGCTTGTGCTTTATTTGCCTAATGGTTAATCCGGCACTGATCTGAATATATGCAAAATTTGACGAAGTTGGTGGTGCATTATCATAGAAGTTGCAGTGGAAATTGTTTTTAAAGCAGTTCATGAGGGGTTTTTTGCGTTAATGGTTTACGACGAAACGTATAATTTTAAAGCTCTGTAAGAATGTGTTTTACGTCCATAATTAACGGCGAAACGTTACATTGATAATGCATGTTTGCGCTTTTTTTAGATATGGGTCAAGCTACGCTAGAGAATTTCAACGTACATGATGGCGCCATGGACATCGTCGTCAACATTGAAGATACAGTGAACGTTCCAGAAATTTGGATACTTGATTTTGAACCGTATTTATTCAATATGAATGAACTTCCTATAGAAGAAGCAACAGGTACTGTACCGTATCAGATATTCTGCTAATCCAGTTAAAACTCGGAAGAGTTTAACATTTGCAAATTCCAGTAAAGTTACTGCTACAACATTCGACTTATTGATTCTACTTGTTGTTCTAGACATTAGGTTTAATGAAACGAAATTATTTTATTTTCCTGATGACGATTATTATTATTACAATGAATTGGCTAATTGTTTCCTTTAGATATATTTATGAAACGTACGATTATTTTTCCGGTATGAAACACAAAAGTAGAGTGCACATCCAGTCAGTTTGATCAAAGAGGAACAAAAATAAAGTTCTTGACATATGCAATGATTAGCAAATCGGTCACATCGGCAATTTTCATATTAAAATTAAGCGTTTATTCTTTGATAATTTGTTTATAATGTTGCAGCACTTTAATAGGCATTTATTTGTTAGGCCTATGGACATTAAAGTTCAACTACTGTTACAGCTTAGTTTTCATACAATCTCTACACACTATCGCCGACGGATGGCTCCGGGTGAATTGCTGATTGTCGGTCGGTCGGGGAGCCTTTCCGATTGTGTCGGGGATCTTGCTAAGCATAGGGCCTACAACGATTGCACTAAAAACGCTGTAGCGATTGTTTGTTACTTTTACAGGAAGATTAGTGGCGAAAAATACAGGCAATTGTTCATCTGTGTTTGAAAATGCTGAATTCACGGACTATTTGAGCGACAATTACTTCCAAGATCAAGACACATCAGCTCTAACTACGAATGGTAAAGAATTGTTTACAAGTTTTGTACGGGGAGATTCAGTAGACGGTAAGTATCCAAGCCGAAAATAACCACAAGGCAGTTGTTGGTCACGGGCAGTGGCGTAGAGCTATGAGCTCTTATGGGCTAAAGCCAGGGGCCCAAACCTTTAAGGGGCCCCGGATATTCATAATTTTTGTTGCCACGCATCGGACTGATCAGAATGTCAAAACCCACCCTTAAATCATCTAAAAGGCCGAAGTGGCTCCAGTGGCGTATATAGCAGTATTAAAATGGGGGGGGGGGGGGGGGGGGGGGGGCCAAAAAATGGGGGGGGGGGGGATTCACGCTCCCGAATACGTTAACCGTGACAGATAATTATGTTAAAGTATATCTCTTGAACGCAGTATTTAAGAAGTGAGATAATACCATAATAAACAAAACGAAACTTTTATTGTCGATTACGATTTCTTGCCTTAATTAAAATTACCGTATTGTTTTAACAATAGATAGTTTTATTTTAAATAGGCTTACATCAACAATTCTGCATGCACCAGGAAAATTACTATGCTAGACCTTTCGAGGCATCGAATCATACCAACAGTTTTAGAATAATT
>NW_022755542.1:1586535-1619006 GCF_011630105.1 Anneissia japonica
ATTAGTTGCTGTGAAATGAAGGACGAATAAATACATAATATGGTATTTTGATGAACGTCAATAAAGGGACGTTGAGAAAGCATAACCCATTTTCTTAAGCATAAGCCTAGCCTAATCTTTTTTGCTTCGAAGTTTTCGAATGGGGGAGCGACTGGGGGCGCAAGCTTTTTGTTGGGGGGATAGGCCTATTAGATCTCTAAAAACTTAAGGCACTGGATCAAGTGAAAATAACATGGTTAAGTCTTAAACTAAGAAACAAAATAGCATTTAAAAATTATTGAACTGCATACTATTGACAATAGCAGTGAGTAATTTGATGCAAGTAAGAACCGTTTTTGAATGCCGTACGTATAGTGTGAGCTTGCACCAATTAATTTTAGAGCAGTTAAATTCATTTTCAGAATCATTTTTCTCTTTTCTAGAAAATAACCGCCGTACGGACCAAATGGTTGCGAGTACAGGCATGGATGTGTTTTTTGGGTGCCAAAATAGCAACTCTGAGTCGATTTGGAAAATGACACATGAAGAAAACGACGACGAACTCGAATACAGGACGAATTTGTACATGACCAACGTGCGTCCAAAGGATCCGAATAGCGCTTCAGATGGCATTGCGTTTGTTCAGAGTCATGTTGAACTTATTTGGAGAATCAGCCGAACGGCAATCGCAAATGTATGCAAGATTTCTAAACCGTATTTAATTTTGTAGATGGTGGCGAAATGTATTGATCTAAATTACAATAGTTAGATTCTAGAAAACGCGTAATGTAGAAAAATAAATAGCCGGCTTGGCAAGTGTAGATATATCAAATAAAACTCGGGAACAAGGTAAATTTGCCAGATTTTATTAATGGGTTTCACAAACGTTTTCGGCAATGGGCCTTTATCAAAGGCATAAAATCCAAGTAATGTAAAACAATATAAACACAAATCACTGACGCAAGACAAGTATACAAACAAACCGTATGTCGTGAAGCAAGGTTTATAGAGTAAAAAAAAAACAATAGAACAAAAGCCTTAGAAAGTACCGTATGATACAATCAATCAATTATATATATATATATATATTTATTTATTTTATTTTATTTATTTATTTATATGCATGTGCATATTCATTTATATTGATTACTTATCCTTAATTGACATGTATTCTTTTCAAGGTGATAATCAGTTCCACTGCTATTATATGGCCGATGGTTGACCATGTACGTGTTTCAGCAGTGTTTGATGAAAGTGGAGAGCCAATTCCAGACAGAGCTAAACTCGAACTCAGGTAGGCCTCGGGTTCCACTGGCCATGTTTAATCATCCGTATGTTGGACAATGTTAAACACTATTATTTATTATGATTAATGAGATGATTAGTTCTTCAAACCTATAAGGTTAAAGATTGAACTTATTTGTTTTCATTATTTTTGATTTGTTGCGTTTGCTTGTTTCAGGCTTTGTTTGCTTTTGGCGAATCCCTTATTTTATAGATGTCATTTTAGCCTACTAAACGTTGATGGTAATCAATTTGCCAGAATAATACTGTACAAAAAAAAATAGGAATAATATTCAAATGGTTATAGTCCTAATTTAAATCACTTAATAGGGTATAAGCATGTGGACCCAAGTGTTTCGTTATCTGAAATATACAAATATAAAAAATAAATGAAATGTTTTTCCTCAAAAGGTTCACAACGGTTGCCGACTCAGAGACACAGATGGCAGTCTACAAAGAGGGCAGTTTAGACTTCCTCCCAGAAAATATACAAAATCAAGTGGTAGATGTTGAAAAATTTCCACCTTCCACTATTGAAGATACACCAGCCTGTCAATTTTCCTTCGACAGACAAACGGGACTTCAGAAACAATGTCATCAAGTAGGTAACGTAGGTTAGGAACGCAAACTTGAGGAACGTCTCCAAAAGTCTCAATACAGTATTGGTGTTAGCGCGCAATTAGGCCGCATCATTGTAAGCCTAAATGCATGACACTCACTCGGTTTATACTTGTATTACAGCAGTAAAGCATTTTGTTTTGGTGAAGCAGTCTGAAGTGGAAAAAGATAATTGCAAAGTATGGCACAAAACGACCGAATTACACCAAAAAAGCTTAAAGCTAAAGCATGTGAACACCTCGTATACTACTACATGATAGCTAGATTGATAGCCATCATATCATTGATGGCTATCAATAATATTGCCAGGGTCAAATAAAACGACGGTGAAAAAGTATATGTAAACACGAGCGTTTTTTGGGATCGAACAAAAGTGTAATATTCTTGGCCCTGTTCTGAATGATGAAATTGTTTAGTTTGATTGATATTTTGGCACAATCATTTAGATGTCTATAAATCAGAATCGGGTGATTCTGATTCTATTTGTCCTAACGGAAATTACAGTGGCATGTTTGCTTTGCTTTTTCTTTTATTAGACGTGGGATTTCACGATTGTACTCGACATTGATATACCGCTAGTAGACTTCACTAACGAAATACCGATAGATGCTAGTGGTCAGTTCGATTTCAAGTTCGATCTCTACGATTGCGACGCGCCAAGCAATGACGTTTTAGATACCTCAACGTGCGAACTTGTGGATGATGCTGTAACCGTTTCCACTGTGATCACAATTCAAACTACAATATTTGTGCGTGATGAGGAAGCAGATGCAATTACTATTATACTCATTGCATTGAAAGGTAAGACGATGCGTTAAGCGTAGTGCGTCATTTACCTGGTTCTCCGTGTTCTGCTCAACCCTATTCATAAGCGAGATCTCTCTTGACGTTTTGTATTTTTACGACCCACCCGAATAAGTCGCACAATAACACAATATTACCATCAAATTGTGTTATTACTCTGGAGGTGGCGTTTATTCGAATAAATACGAAGTATGTATACAGGCCTATGTATTACATTATGAATATACATGTTGTGACCAAAGAACTAAATTGCGTTTTAAGGTTTCTTAAAAAATGTTTCTTATTTTTGTAGGCGTGAATGAGGATTCATTGAATGTTCCCGAGGCGATTCGAGGTGTGGCACACATGGAGCCGGTCACCATGGACGTGAAATTTTCACCGTCTCTCTTAAGACAAGATTTCACTTTGGATCTGACGCTTCTAATGGTCTGTATTGGTGAGAAATATGCTGGAGACGGATATCCTCACGTAAGGCTTTTTATTGCATTAAATAACACATGCCCTGGATAATGCCATTGTTTTCTGTCTTGTAGTTTTAGAATTTTCGGTCCCGGCCATAAGAAAATGGTCAACCACGGGTCGATACTAGGGAGTTTCCGCTGCACGACGTTAACCTTAACGAATGACGTCATAATTTATTCATCTTGCGTTGCGGAGTACGTTAATTTCGGGATTTTACTTGCTCGACGGACGTTAGTTACGGGTTTGCGCATGCGTATTTCGATTTGTTTACAAAAGGGGTGGAGTTATCGTGTTGCATTTTATTTATTTATTCAAGACTCGACAGTGTATCAAAACACCAATAACAGTCGCCATAAAAATATACAATATCATTCATAAAAATATATGATTTAAAAAAAAACATTTAAAAAAATCGTAATAATATATTTAAAAACAGGTATTTAGTATAAGATTAAAAATAGAAATATCAATATTAGGAAACATTTGAACTAGATTATTATAAGAAAGTGCAACACGACGAAAAATAACAATAGTACAAACATTAACACGAGAGTACAGAACTTTTAACAAATGATTGGTTCGAAGCCTATGCACAGGAACATGAAAATAAAAATTCGACACAAAGTTACAATCAAACTTACAGTTTAAACATTTAAATAGGAAAATAAAATCGTTTCGTTTTCGTCTAGTCGATGGTAAAAAATTTTCGCAACTAAGCGAACCGGCAGCTGGGCCAATGAACTTCATGTTGGGTACTGACGTTAATAATAAGTTAAGGTTAACGTCGTGCGGCGAAAACTACCTACTATCTCTAACCATCCCTCACCCCACATCTACCACTGGCCTGAAGCATTTTATCTAAAATTAATTAGTGTGCAATTTTGTACCCCATAGGAAATGGGCTGGACTCGACCCAATTGGTGTATCTGATGCTCATTCATTTTAACTTTGTATGTGAATGTGAATATTGAAAGTACGTACTACGTTATTTTTCGGTTTGTTACAGGGTTACACATTTACAGGAGATTCTTACTCACTGTTTTGTTCTTTAACAGGGATGCTTGGAAGCCCCGCCTTCGGAACGCTATGTGGCCCACATGGACCAAGAGTTTTTGTATGGCAACTACACTCCGTCTGACCTCTCTGAAGATGTCGTACAACCACTTGATTCAGCTACATATATTGAAACAGAGGAAAATGTAGCCCTTGACGGTAAGAGCTAGGTCCTCAAATAACAATACTGAACATGAGACTAATATATATATGTATTTATATATATGAATATGTATATATGTGTCAGGTCAACTTTCATACATTGATTGCTAATGTCAACATTGCATTAATAGAAGGCATTTTAAAAATGAAAACAAATGTATCTTATGTTTGCAGTTCCATATCATCGATCCGTTTTTACAAACGTAGCGCTATCAGCAATAAGGAGCAACTACACGATAACAACGGTTTACAGATTAATGGAGAAGACGCGAAGAAAACGAGATCTCCAACAGAAAACCGTTTTCTCCAAGCATGCCATCTCTGAGCGTTCACAGATCGTTGACAATCACCGAGTGAGAAGATCACTCGAAGAGGACACCGAAAATGACCACCTAAATCAGGTTGGGTACATTGCAGCTGGGTGCCCTGCAAATGCGATCCACGACGCGGAGACTTTTGATTGTGTTTGTCCAGCCGAATCCCACTACAACAACAGGATGCTGCAATGTATGTTCGATGTGGATATGACACTTGGCGAATCTGACGATGCCAGGCCTATATTTTCTGTTGCGTCAGTTATGATGATTAGCTTATTCTTATTATGTGTAATGATTCTGAAACAATAGGCAATTATTTAAATTTAACTGGGATTATGAAACAAATTAATGAATATTTAAAAAAAATTTATAAATCAACTTTATTTTCAAAATGAATAAATACTTTGTATATCCTGGATATAGTCTCTTCGTATGTCTCATCTTTTAAGTTTGCTTGCCTAACAACAGTCTCTTTACAATGATGTAATTAATGCCAAATTTTGACAGCTTATTAATGTTAGCATGGGTGGGGGCAGTGAGACGACTTCATATTGGCTGCAACATGTCAGACAAAAATGGAGACAAAATAATTAATATTTCGGCCATTATACAGCGCAATAATATAGCCAAAAATTACTCTTTTTCTGGACACAGGAGCTCGATCCCTAGACTCGTGTTATCGGGATTTGTCGGACAGCTTCAGCCTTCATGCAAATCCAACCCAAGGAAAGTTGGCAATAGTATTTGGTAGTTACCTAGTGCACAAATCGGAATACAGTCCCATATTTCAATTATCACTTGGCAAGCCAAAGAGTTTGACCGTTCCTGCATCTCTATCCCGATTGTATTTGTCCTTATCTTCGCAAGCAAAAGCAAGTAAATATCGTGATGGATGCCAAGCAATGGTGAAAGAGGGTGCTTCAATAGCAACTTCTGCAACTTTTTCTCCTACAATGCAAAAATGAAAGAAATTTTAACCACAGAATTAGAAGGTGTACATGATTCTGTGTTTATATTTTTGACATTATTCATGTAATTTAGTTGGTGGCATATGTAAAGTACCATTTTACCACCCAATGCATCTAATACTCACTACTTGTGTAACATTAGGAATTGGCCATACTGTTGTAATAGAGATTCATGGGTGTAGCAGAAGTGCGACAAGTGGCTACTATATATTACTATCAAATATCATGAAGATGATTTGGGAGGTTTGACTGTATATATTATAAATATATACTGTATGTAAAATATATATGTATTGTACGCAACAAAATTCCCACCTGTTTCAACATCAGCAATATCAATTAACAAATCTTCTGATGCAGATGCCAACAGTTTCCCATTATGACTGAAACTTATGGTCCTCACAGGCCAATCCAACCTAACAATTGAAAGACAACGCAAATATATCTTTAGAGAATGACCAGAAAAACCCTGTCGTCTCTATACACAATGCAGGTACAGTAGAACTTTGATTTCAAGTATGGCACTGACGGTAGACCTAATTCATCTCGCTCGGTCCACATATTCTTAGATTATATCAGTGCGCAATTAGACACAATCAACAATCTTTGTATTTGGTTTGTTTATTGTTGCAGTATTAAAATAATATTAATAATACTATTTTTACATTATGGTGGCCCTGAAAAAGGCTGTTATTTTGGGGTTTGTATAACTAAGGTATGTATTATACACTGTATGTGTATAATTAAGATACAAAAGTACATGGACGTAATAAAAAAAAAACAAAAAAAAAACCACCTGTTGCACATTGGGCAAGGTTACCTTCGCTAATTCATCCTTTTATGGAATCGAAGGAAACCTTATGAACATTCTTTATTCTATAAAACTCGCTAAATATAATACATAATTGCTAAAAAAAAATTGTTACCTGGAGAACGTGCGGACACATACAAGTTCGTCAACGTCCCAGAGGCTAACAAGAGCATCTGCACTACCTGTTGCAAAGTATTTACCTGTCGGATCAAACTCTATACATATGCAATTGGCAGGGTGGGCTCGAAGCGTTGTCAAAGGCTTCAACTCTGGGTAACTGTAATTTCAACAAATACATTTTAAAATGTTCAATTACTTGTAGATTTGGCTAGTATATTTTGCAATGAAAGTAATGGAAAGATGATAGTAGTTGGTACCAGCTTACCTAGTAGCTCAGACACGAAGAGACCCTTAGGACAGAAGGCAATTATTGTACAAGCTAGTTCATGCATACAGATTTCTGAGACCTCAATATAAAGTGCTATATAAATACCTACATTTGTACACTGACCTAAGTATATTAATACAGCCATGCCCATTTGTCAAGAAGAAAAGGTCATTGGTATTGTTCCATGAAATCTCATTGACCTCATACTTAAACTGTTCCTCAGCTCTAGTCCTGTGCGTCCTAGCATCGATAAATGTTACCAAGTCTTCCTTATTGCCAACGGCAATAGTATGGCCATCTGGACTCCAACAGATATTAATATTTTCTCCTAAAAAAACGGAAAAATTATTTTGAATAAACCATGCACACACATACTTGTATATTTCAAATATATACGCTACATGCCTTGAATTGCATGCCTACCATCCATCTTTCCATTTGTATAAAATTATATATATTAATCAGCAATAAATGAGTATTTAAATTTAGTTGTATTGTGCATGTTATTTAATGAGTTTTCTTTAAATACCTTCTTATAATTTGCTGACCACTTATAAAATATTTTGTATTCTGAATTTGTGGGAGATAAGTTGTAGGCCAAGTAAAATTTTAAAGTAGTTTCTTGTCCTAATATTTTGAAAAAAGGAGAATGAGGGCACATTTTTTTACTCCGAGAGGGCAAATTTAAGATGGTCAATGGGAAACAGCTACTAGTAATTTGTTTTATTTGGCCTTAGTTTGCATGAGATATATGTGGCAAAGACAAGCCAAACTAGTCACTCGTCGCAAATCGTGTTTCAGAGAAAATGGTCAAAACATGCTGGAATGCCAAATTTTTAAAAATCTATTTTATTGCACTAAACTAACCTTTATATATATACACATCATCCTATGCTGTTATTTTCCTCATTTTCAATGTTAAAACAACACTTTTTGAGGATTTAAAGATAGTTTCTACATGAGAAATGCCTGAAATCATAAACTTTGAAGGCTGATTTCTCATATATTGTTCTTTAAACAGCTGTGTGGTTAAACGCTTATAACTTCATAAGGAAATATCCAATTTGAATGATTTTTTTATCATTTTATAGCTATTATTTTACTCTCTAACACTGTATTAATAACTCAAAATCGATTTTTGCGATGAGTGACTGGTTTGGCTTGTCTTTGCTACATATGCTTGAATACAAGAGACTCTTGCAGGAGATATGGGATCCTTGGCCTGGGTAAGCAGTGTAGTCTATACCTTTGGTATTTACAGTAGCAACTGTCTTGGAAGATCTGGCATCCCATATTCGAATGGTTTTGTCTGCTGAAGCTGTAACAAACTGGTCAGGATTTGAAGGATGCCAACATAATTGGTCCACACTGTCATTATGACCTCGGTAGGTTGTTTCAAGTCTCTAAAATACATACAAATTTAGTACAAAATATATTAGTCGTAGGTTAATCGAATTAGGTCTACTTTAAGGAAGTTTAGTAGGCCTATAGATAGGGCTAGCTAGGCCCCAACTACTAGTCACTTAGGCCTAGTAGGCCGAGCCCAGGCCCACTCGCCGAATAGATAGATACACATCGTGTCGGTCGCGGCCTAACTTTTCTGCTAGCCTAGCTAGGCCTAGGGCCTAGGTATTTACCATTTTATCCTTATCCAACGTAAATAAACCAACGGTTTTATCGAAAGACCCAGATGCTAGCATTCTTCCATCACAGCTCCACGCTACAGAATGCACTTTGGCATTGTGTGGAGACATTTCCTTCGTTCTTCCATTACTCTGAAAATATTTTTGCATGTCCTCAATGTAAGTCGCCATTTTGGTTTGTTGACCCTTCAATAGAGAGCGCCACCTAATATCAAACTTGAAATATTGGTGAGCCAATCTAGCTCCTTGGTTTGCACTAAAGTTTCTTCGTGTTGTGGAAAACCTATTTCATTTATTTTGTAGCGTAGGTTGTATTCGGGCCGCCATACCCCCGCCCCCCCCCTTTTTTTTTTGTTGAAAAGTTAAAAAAAAAAAAAAAAAGGAAAAAAAGGAAAGATAAAGAAATTATTGATCGCCCAAAACGCCTCAGAGGTTATTTCCGAGTATTTCAAAAATGAACCTAATATTTCAGAATCAGGTGTGTTACAACTTGGTGGATTTTCATTTTCTTCTGCTACTTTATCAACATTTATAATCTTGCAGTGTACAATAAAATTTAAAACATTTTTTGTCATATGGATCGATGGCTTCTTCTCTTTGATATAAAGATGTCTTTTCGCCTTTAATGTATATATACAGTACTTATCTAAGTGGACTGAGGATGAGTGTTTTCGGGTTTAATTGAAAAGAGTAATGAACCTTTACAAGAAATACAGTATTTTAATTGTTTGTTTTATGGTTAATGGTTTGGCAGTCAACAAATATAGACTTGCCACAAGTCTGTAATTCATTGATTTTTCGTAATATTAGCGCATTTCGGAAAGCGTCACCAGCGTCAGTTTATGTCGAGAAACTTTTTGATGCGAATTAGAAAATCCAAGAAAAAGTATACTATGGAACGCCATGCAAATTAGTAATATGGAACGCCATTGGTGCCAAAGTCGATTTATTCTTAAGCATTTTAACTGATTAAGACAAATATTAGGGACTGGAACCCAGTCTATCAACAAATAAAGAAGTAATTTTTGACATTAGGAAGCATGCAAATCAAAGCCCATGGTATGTAAAAGTAAAAATCAATCAGGTAGATTGTGGCTATTAAATAAGTAGCTTAGTTACTGATATTACTCCAGTAATTTAGGCCTCTCTGACGTGAATATCGTATTCTTCGTACTTACTTGTTTAAAAAAAATACATATATAGCAGGAAATTGCACTGGTTCAATTGGGCTCCTGCAGGAAATGTGAGAGTAGTATGTAGAGATGGCAGTTTGTATTGTGGAAAATGTTTGATTTATGGATGAATTGGTTCAGCTTCCAAATAATCCGAAATGAAACACATTCGATGTTCAATAACGTTGTAGACTGTAAGAAGAATTTAAGACAAAGTGATCTTACTAGCAACAAATAAGAATTATCCACTCCATAATCACTTTGATTGGCGATATGATCTTTGCATTATTTTACCTAATCTTTAGACGTGTAATGATTTTACATATGAATCAAATGAGGATAATGGCAGTGTGAAACCTATAAATACTATATATAAATATTCGAAGAAATAATAAGCCTGCTACTGATAAATTAATAACTTTATAAAGAAATACTGTATTGTAGTAAATTAACATTAAGATTCTGTACTATTAATTATACAGTAGTTTGAAGCATCTATTTTCCAGTGAATATTTTTTAGTTCTGGCAGTAAAGAAACTGTTGGCTACTCATCTTGTAATAGAAATATTGTATAGCACTGATATCTACCAACAAAATGCACCTTTAATTATTCATTAGATATATACTAACCACGCACAAAATACATGGATGGCATTGGCTCGGGTACGGGTGGTGTCGGGGAGAAAACACAGTTGTAGATTTAAACAAATATAGATTTAAGTGGCTTGTCACATATGAAAGCAAAATAGGCACTGGGATTTTAACTCTTAAGAAGGAAACCTGATCAATCAAAATCAGTGGCATAACAACCTGCAAGAAAGTGTTGAATTGAGGGCTCATTTCATTTCATTATTCACTCATGAAGTCTCACAAGATGGCTGAGGCGACAGTATTTCTTTGATTCCTATTTATGAATATCAAGGCTAAAAAGACTACACTTTAACCATGCAATTTAAACATAACAAATTATGTGCATCGTACATGCATACATCGTGAAAGTGCTTTGTAATTAAATGCATTCTTGTTTAGGTCTACTTTTTTATATATTTAAATGCTGAATCATGTAGCTCATACTGAAGCCATTAAAATCTGACAAAATCAATAATTTACCAGTTAAAACTGGGAATTACATATTGTTTTGATGTGGTTAGTTTTGGCACTTCTCTACTCGTACTGGAACCATAATGTAAATGCCACGTAACAGGGTTCTTGCCCATTTGAGGCATGGTATGGCAAAATGGATAAGTTGTAGGAAAAATTGAAATACAAGTTACTGGTAATTTCAGTTACCTAATGTAATCTTTAAAATGAGGGGTCATTCATTAAAATTGGACATTTCAAGCCTAAGTTATTTGAAAGTGAAAGTGCAGCACTTTTAGAATCAAGATAAACATGATTTGGAGTAATTGCCTTCCAAAGTTATTTGTACATACATTGTTTAATAGAATTAACTATCAACGTTAAATAAACAATTTGTTGACCATTTCCTTTGGGGCACATGTTTAATAAGAATTAAACTGTTGATCTATAATGAAAAACAAATTTGGAAATTTTTTTAGCTCCCATATTTTATAACTCATTTACTCAATACTGGTCAGTGCGACAGCCTAACCATTTCGCCACAACATATCCTCATTTGGACTGCAAGAAACCACGTTTTGTGCACCCGGCCTCCAAAATCAAATAGACATTACACCACTGATCAAAATACCAGTGTGCCAGACATTTAAATTTTTTTATTGGTCCTCCTTCATTGGTGGAATTGGAACATCAAGTTTTTTCCACTGTGGAAAATACTTCAGCTCCCCATTTGGAAACTTAACATTAAAGTTATTCAGTTTTAAGCAAGGGTACAGTTTGAAAGTGTTGCCCCAATCGGCACCACATTCTTTGCAGTGAATTTTCTTCGTTCCATCCTTTCTTTTCGTTTTATCACGGTGTTCTTTTACAATTATTTTACTCCAATTCCAATACTTCTTTTTGTATACATGATTGAATTGACTCATCAACCTAACATCGCTGAGTGAACAAGCAAAAGTCCCTGTATCAGTTGTGCATTTTCCATTCCCTGTGGAGCCTCGGCAGTGGAGCTTGAACTCTGATAACTGACTTTTACCCTTACTGCTAACACTCTTATCAACGGTGTAACGTTTGCATGATAGATTTTTTCCCTCTTCATTTTCCTCACCGATTTGATTGACAAGCGATGGGAAACTTTCCACTAGTACATCCTTTTCCTTCACCCTAACCGCCTTACTTTTAGTCTTTAGACTACTGGGTAATGCCACTGGAGATTTCATAGGTTCACTAATATCATGCTCTCCCTCGTGACTTGGCTGGCCTCTGACATTTGTATCCAATGAGCATCTTTTACCTGATACACCCTTTAGAACTTCGAACTCTTCAACTCTCGTGTTCTCTGATATATTCTTTTTAGGTGATATGCTTTCTTCCAGCACTTCATTTTCTCTCAATATCTGGAGTTTTTTGTGCTGATTGTTCTTCAGCTTAACTGATTCCGGTAAGTTCTGAAGATGTTTTACTACTTCAGTTAACTGTAGCTGTGCTACCAAATCCAGGAGTTCTTGTGTGACATCCTCATCTGACTGACAGATACGGATCCCATCCATGACAGAGACGAAGATCACTGCCATGTTCACCCCAATCAGCTTAACACCTTCTAATCCAGCAGATGATGTGAGCAGGAGTCTTTTATTTCCAGAATTGAAGCTCTCCATTTCACTTGATTTGTCAGTGGTACTTAATAACTGTGTATGTAGATTCTTGAAATCTGGCCTAGAAATAAGCCAATCATGAAGAGCTTCCAGAACATGGTGGTGTTCACTGATAATTATTGCTGAGAACACAAAAACAGAAAAGCAATATAAAAATGTGTTACATTAAATAAATAAAAAAAAAACCAGATGAGTAGGTATTAGAAGGATGATTAATGTAAATGTTGGTTTACAAATATGTCATAAAGTAATTTAAAGGGCTCTTTAAATATTTTAAAAATATGTCTATAAATTCATTGTGAGGCTTATGGAGGAGTTGGTTTCAGTTGTGACAACATGGCACTTGCTAGATTTGAACCCAAGATCATGAAATTGAGAGGTGCTCATCTTAACAAACATGCTACCCCACATTTTTCTATGTTAAAATGTCCCATTCAAAGATCATTGAATACTACGTAGATATATCTGCTCTTGATACACAAATATGATCATCTATAAGATTAAAAATCACAAACCTTTAAAATCACCACCACTCTTTGCCAAAATTTCCCTCTTCAAATGAGCAAGTCTAGGATTTTCATACTTGCTGTCTCCTTCTTTTGATAACTTATAAAGTTGACTGGAGTGTTCTGTAATGCAAATTAATAAATACTTTATTAAGGTATTATGAACATGACATTATATGAAATATATTAATGTATTATGGACATCAACAATCCACAATAAACTTGATCAATACACGAACACTTGATCAATGAACCATGATTAAAAGTACTACGGACTTGATTAATGTATTATGAACCTGATCACTATTGACTTGATCAATGTACTATGGACCCGATCAGTGCACTATGGACTTGATCAATGTACTATAGATTTGATCACTGTACAAGTTGATCAGTGTACAGTATATGAACTTGATCAATGTATTATGAACTTGACCAATGCACTATGGATTGATCAATGCACTATAGATTTTATCAATGTACTATTGACTAGATCAATGTATTATGAACTTGATCAATGTAGATTTGATGAATGCACTAAGAAATAAGAAATTGATCAATGAACTTCAATAATGAGCTGTGCAATTCAGTTGAATTGATTACTTTGAACTCTTACCTTGGTAGAGTTCTTCAAGCCATTCATTGCCATCATCATGTTCTTTGTATAACTTTTTTAAAAATGCAAAAGCATCCTTTGTCCTCATCATCTCATTCATCTGCAAAACTTGTAAACAAAAAAAAATGAATGTTTTAGTCAATAATAAATTAGTATGATTTTTTTTTTATATAAAACTCGCAAGTGGGTACAAATTGTAATCTTGGTATCATTGTCTGGTTACCTTTATTGTAGACTGCTAAATGATTCAAAAGGACAATTGTTCCATTTTCCTCTTCATCATCTTTCTTTTGAGTCTTCTCTTGTTTCCTTAATTCTGCAATGTGATATCCATAATTCTGAGAATAACGCTGTAATGGTCCAACTTTTAGCTCCAGTTTTTGTTCGATATCAAACATCATTCTACTAATTACTCTGCAAAAAGGATCATCTTTGCGTCTAGTGGCAACTGATAGCTGTGTCACTTGTGGATAAACTTGCAAATACAACTCATTGATTGTGGCCTCTTCTGTTATCATTGAAACACACATAGCATCTAATGTTCCAATTAAGTTGCTCAGATTATCTTCTGTTTCTTTTATATCTCCATGATTGTGTATATTGCTACTAGTTGTCAAGCCAACTACCTGAGGACATTAAATGGATGCATATATTGTAATATCAATAATACTTCTTGATTTTAGAAACAGTATTTGTAGTTGGCAAGGTAAATCACTGGGTGAAAAACTATTATGCAATACAATTTATTTTAGATAAGAAACAAAACATATGGTGAAACAATTCATACTTGTAAAGCTAAATTAGCTGCCAGTTTTTCTGTGAGGTATGATTTTATAATGGAACGGAAAGGATGACCACTCTGACAACAGAGATGGCACTCATCAAGGATTAGCAGAGTGATGTCACTGAAGGCTAACACTTCCGATGTCAGAGCTCTTTCGAAAATCTCAGAAGTTGAGAGTATGACATCATATTCTTCCATAGACTCTGCTGTTATGTTCTTCTGGTCATTAAGATTAGTGTAAATCCCGAAGGATGACAGGTATTTCCCAAAATTGCTTAACCAACCCAATCTGTTGGTTGATGTAAGATATACAACTTTCAGCTTCTTCACACCACTTCCACTTTGAGAATTCTGCAGATGGGTTATACAGATATGGGCAAGAATCCTGCTTCTGGTTTCATCTTCATCTGGAGAAATGATCAGGACATTCTTCTGCTTACCATCAAGAGTGTCTCCAACAAGCAACTCTTCATACTTAGTCAGCTGAAAGATGTTACTTCTAAAAGGCAATACACGTTTACTAATTATTTAAACAATAATCCAACGGATTTAATAAAGGGTTGGAAATAAAATGTGTCGGAAACCTAAAGTGAATTTTTGAGGATTTAGCACTCAGCCGCCCACAAAAATGTAGACGTTTAAATGGTAAAAATTTGATGTTTCCTTTATAAAAATAAATACTCAGATAACGTGAACTTTAGAAATGCTCCAATTATTTAATTTTTTTAAATTTTTTAATATTTTATTTTTCTGAGCATGGTAATATTCATCGACACAAACTTCCATAAGACAATTGATAAATAAAGTAGTAAAAATGTGTAAACATTGGAGTAAAACCCCTGAGGGGACACCATCCTTGGGGAATGAAAAATTTCCCCTCTAATATGGGTGTCCTAAAGGAATTAAGGGTTTTACTGTATTATAATTTGTGGAAGATGGGTCATTTTATGGGTGATTCTTGCTTGCTTGCGGGAGTGTGGGAGGCCATCCCAATTTCTTGGCGACTCCTGCGACTTGAGGTAGAATTGGGACCCCTGAATTCACATGGCCTTAACTTACCTATCTTTCTCTAGAAATGTAGAAACACTGCTTGTAGGTCTAATTCCAAATACGGCTGAATCAGAAGTTGGTGCTTTGTCAATAACCACTTGCGAGGTTTCTTTTGGTCTTGCTCCATTGTAAACATTTACATTTATATTTACCGTAGCTGGCGACAGAAATGAATATATGCAAAGATTAATGTAACATTGGGATTATGATGACAACAAATGTACTGTAATAGATAATGCATCACTATAATCCAGGCTGGAAAAAAATGTTTGTGCCCCTGACAGTAAACTTAATCAAATGCCTCCAACACTAATTGTACACTAAACAGCCAAATAGTGGTGACGTCCAGTCAGACTAATTTTTCAAGCCCTGGCTCTAGTCATCATAACCACCATTGTTGTCATCACCGTAGTTGCTGCTTTCATCGATGTTGTTAACATCATCATCATCATCATCAAGCTTTATAGGATGAGTATTTGACTTGAGATACTAAATACTAAGCAGAATATAAAATTAAATTAAATTATATTCAATACCTACCTTGTGGTGATAGTGGCAATAAGCTCTGGTTGGAATTTGAAACATCTCCACAAGTTTGATGGAAAGGCAATGGATTGGAGATTCCTTAAATGAAAAAAGAATCTAAAACATTATAATCACACTGTGGTAACAATACATTGTACACATCAAATTGAGCACCTCACTGCTTGTTGTTACAATTACAATAACAATAGACAGATGGTACAAATTCAAATCAAATATGAGCTTGTTTTGGGAGTACAGTACTATGCTTCTCTCTTTCACCTTTTATTTCTTTCCTTCTCTCTTTATTTGGGGCCCTAGCACCCATGGGCCCTGGATCTGCCCCAGTGTACCAACTTTACCTAAGCTTAATATAGTATAGATCTCCAAATTTGTCCAAATAACCTCAGACCCTCAGGATTCACACTTTCTTGAATTTGGGTACCCCGGTATTACCCTGCTCTGTGCTTCCTCTTTGACTTGTAACAATATAAATGTAGTAGAATATAATGAAATGTGTTGAAAATTATGTTACTTCCATTATAGTTTTGTTTAGTCATTCAGAGAGGGAGGGGGTGTTTATTCAATGGGAAAAAAATTCCCACCACCCCCAGATATTATATGCCATGACTGTACTTTAAGATGTCTAAATACGCTGTGGCTATTTTTACAAGTCGTGAAGATAGCCCCCAATGCTATTCTGACGACGATGGGTGGTGCATGCGCGTTTAGGGTGTCCTCGTCGGGGAAAACTTGAACTGAACGCATCGCGACCGTCTCAGGCCTACAGAAAGGCTACATCATAGCTCAGACTCGGTAGAAGCCAGTTAGCCTACGCACAGCGGGCTAGCTAGGAGTAAACTTCGCGGCAGGAATGGACTAGAGTACATCATTTAGCCTACAATTTAAATTTTGTACATGAAAAACAAAATAAATGTTTAGCCCTAGGGCCTATCTCCAACATAGAAAATTAAACATGGAAAATAACCTAGTTTCTCGATGGTACCTGAATTTTTGTGACTCCGGTCTAGGGCACCAACACGACACAGGGGCGGATCCTGAGATGTCCAAAAAAGGGTGGGGGATCGAGATAACACCACTAGGGGTTAGGGGGGACGCCCCCATGAACATTTTGTTTTCTAGACGCCCGAAAATAACTTCTGAGGCGTTTTGGGCGATCATTTTTTTTTCTTTTTCTTTCTTTCTATTTATTTTCTTTTTTAAAACAACAGATGAATATGATAAAACTATCTTGAATCTAGCCTCGAAAAACAAGCATGTGAAATGTTCTGTTATGTAACTTTATTGCATAGTATTTTACAAAAATCAGATATAAATGTGTATTTGATTTAACAAATCAATTCAATAACAAAAAGCATTGTCTTTCATTATGAAGCATTCGGAAATTGATAAAATTACTACTACAGTATTATATAATAAGTTGCACCGAACGTAACTATGAAATAAAATAATAATGTAGGCCTATTGCACATCCCTGAAGCTTGACATGACATAGGCCTAGAAACTGGAAGGTCCATTAAAAACCAAAGATACTAGAAACACAAGATAGAGTTCTCCACAGAAAAAACTGTTCCACCGAAATGCATGGTGGGAATACAAACAATGGGGCACCGCATACTGTACAGCTGGATCTAAAAAAAATTCTGCCACCGTTACATAACTGTGAATACATAATCTCATTTTGCAGAGGTTAAAATCGTTGCCATTATCCATAAAATACAAACAAGCACATAAATAAATCAAAACAATAAAAAGACTGACACAAAAGCACAGAATCGTGTGACCGGACTCTGATTAGTGATAAGTTTTCCTCCATCAGTGGAAAAGAAGAAGGGCACCATGTGCGTCTGGATATACCAAAGAGCATAAATCTGCAAGAGGTCCGACTGCCGGGATTCTTTGGAACACAATCCTATTTGAAAAAGTACTACCCAAAAGGGGTGTGGCATGACTCTTTGGATAAACCTAGCGACAGAAGGGCAAACTATACGTCTGGACCAAGTATAGAAAACTTGCATTATAAAAAAAGAAGGGAGTTGTGTACGTCTGGACCAATTTCCGCCTCATTTTAGCTATGAGTGCTCTATCTTGCATTCTAGTATCTTTGATTAAACTCAATCGCTATATGAAGTTTACTCCTAGCTAGTCCGCTGTGCGGAGGCTAACTGGCCTCTACTGCGTCTGAGCTGTACGTGCCCTTTCTGTAGGCCTAGAGATGAAGTTTCCCCCGACAAGGACGCAAACCGCGCATGCGCCATCCATTGTCGTAAGAATAGCATTGGGGCTAATTTCACGACTCGTTCGTAAAAATAGCCACAGCGTTCAAAATAAATGAACTGAGTAAATTTTGGCACCACCGAAGTCCGTCGGACTATAATAAACAAAAAAATTTTAACCTATAGTTTATTTTTATTTGTTTTATTCTATTTATGAAAATTTGGTAAACAGAACCTTGATGAGAGGCCATGACCTGATGATAATCTATATAACTGCACTGTAATACACAGACCTATTTTAATACACTTATAATATACTACTTAGATAGGCTTTTCTTTTTCCATCTTGATTTCAGAGGTCAAAAACATTTTTCAATTTTTTTCAATCATATAGCGGTGTAGACTAGTCTTTTAAGAACATTTCGCTGAAAATTTTTTTGGATACTACGCCCCGTTACGAAGATATGATTTTTTTAAATAACATGATGTCAAAAAATCAGCCCAAAACAAAAGCCTATCTTATTTCTTCTGTTGGTTACGCACCGCTGATTCGCAATGTTTGTCATCATTTCAAGATGACAAACCGATTCGTGAAAAAGGTCTATTTCAACAAAGTTAAAACCTACCAGCTTTAACTTCTTTGAATTTTTCCTCAATCCTGTCTGCCAGGTCACCTTTTCCTATATCGTCTGACCTAAGTGCTTTCACGATATTTTCTTTCCAGTTTGGTTTACGGCATAACCTTTCACACAGACATATGACTGCCGATGTGTTGCCCTCTGTTTTATAAACTGCTCTTACATTTTCCTCATCGCTAACTGTAAGCGTTCCCAAAGCCACAATCATATCCATAACATCAACACACTTGATGAACTCTCCTCGAAATATGTCATTGAAGGCAGCTACATACATATCATTTTCGGCCATGATGAACCTTTAAGAAAGAGGAATATGAAAAAAAACAACAAAATAGATCTTCGTATTACAGGCCGCATGGTTAAAAAGAAGGGCGCCGCCTACGTTGGGCACGACTTCCGCCTCATTTTTACAATGCGAGAACTCTATCTTGTATTTCTAGTATCTTTGGAAAAACCCAAAGCACCATCATGTGACGTCTTCAAAACTTGTTTCTTGAAGAGGGCGACATACAGCTTTCAGAAACACTCATGAGGTGTCATTCTAATCTTGTAATGTTGATAGCAGTGTACTGTATTTTTATTTAAATATAAATTCTAAATAAATTATATTATTGTACTTAAATCTAAATTAATTTCATAAATTATGTTCACAGACAGCTTTTGCCAACACCACTGCTTTTTTTTTTAAAAACAAACATACCAAGATAAATTATATAATTATAGCAAAAACATCCCTCCTACCCACTCAATTAATCAACTATTCTTTCAGAAGCTTACAATTTATTCTTTCAGTTGTTTTTTGCATTTTTGGTTTTGTCTGCTTTTCCATTGTTCGGATATATTTATAAATAATATTAAACTTTAATTAAGAAAAACAACACACTTAATTCTATTATTCCTTTTTCTTCTTTCTATAAGTATCCTTACCTGGTTGAGCGAACCCACTGCCCGCCAATAATGATGATTTTTAAAAATAAAAATAACATTTTATTTTTGGCCAATCAGTGCACCCACCACCACGAAAAAAAATGTAAATTTCAGAAAAAAATAATAGTTTTTCATCATTTTAATTACACCCACCACTGCCTTGAAATCTGCAAAAATATATTGTATATTTCTTCATAATTATTTTATATAAATTTTAAGCATTTAATCATCCAATTACTACACTGTTTACATCACCAATAAAATTTTATTTTATTTTCTACTCTGATTGCATGTTTTTGGCAAACCATTTGCTGAATAAGAAAACGAAATTTTATTTTCTTTTTCCCCGCCCTCTTCTGACGATCTTCTAAATAAGTTCGCAAAACAGGGTATAAAAAATGTCTTACCTACTTAATATATTTCAGACTGACAGTGATAGTCCAAAATATTTTTTTTTTAAATCAAATACAATTTCATAATCTGATAACCAATAATCGTTATTTATTCAGTAAAACATTACAGTAATTGCAAAAAGAATTGCAATTCTTAAAATTCAGATTAGGTCACTCTCTATTACACTTCTTTTTTTAGTTAATAAAAATCCCAGTGCATTTTAAGAGAATTTTGAAAAATATACATTTTGTTAAAATTAAATTACCATAATGCAAAAATATTAGATTTTTCAAGATACAAACTTGACAAAAGTCAATTAAAAGGCATTGAATTACAGTATATAAATCAACTGATTAATCATTATTCCAGTAATATACAAAATACATTGTGTACATATGTTTTCACTTCAAGTGGAAATGAGTATCCCACCACAAAAATTACTCTACATGTGAGAACACTATTAAGAAAGATTTAGAAGGGTTTATGTATGAAAATGTGTCAATTTATAATATGTGCCGGCAATGTCGGAGCAATATACATTGTGTCATTAATAAAATTACAATTTAAAATAAACATTTTATGAGTTTTCTTATATCTATACATATACATTGTGTTATTAATAAAATCATAATTTTTTTTTAAAACCATTTTATGAGTTTTCTTATATTTATTATTCAGTAATTATTTAAATATTTGTTAGAAATGCTGCAATATTCAGGCAGGTTCTTAACATAGTTGATAAATACTTACAAATCCTTGAACCCACATACAAAATATCCTGTCTTACTTTTTTCATATTATTATATTATTAATATATAACCTTTATTTTTTATTTTATTTTATTCATTTTGCAAGACGGTTCAGGAGTCACAAAGCGGAAAATCCACCGTCGCCTGAAGGACGTGCGGCTCCCAACACACAAATTACCCAAAACAAAATAAATATATAAACAGTAAAAAACTAAGATTTACAATAGAACATTTTTTTTAGTTTTGCCTTAAATAATTTAAAATTATCCCAAACAAAAGAACTCTTAATATCTTCCGGTAACAAATTCCAAAGTCTAACAAAACGAGTGGCTATAGAAAACTTTGACATGTCATTCTTTGAAATTAGATGCTTAAACGCAAGTAATTCCGGATGGCGATTATTAATAATGAGACGATGTGAGACAGAATTATCAATAGAGTTACTTAAAAGGTTACACACTAGTAAAATTGAAAAATAATCCCTTAAAGTTTGAACTGAAATAAGATTTTAAAGTGTCTAGTCTCTCCTCATAGGACTGTTCCAGCCTCTTTTGATGGAGAATAAATCTGGTGGCTCTTCTCTGAATCCCCTCGATTTGGTCAATATGACCCTTACGATATGGATACCATGAATGTACAGTATTTGCATATTCAAAAATGTGGAAAAGTTATTAAAGACAGCTGGCAATGGGCTTTTCCGAAGTGTCACTCAAACTTACCAACTGGCCAATCAGAAGAAGGAAAAGGTGTTGTTCCCACAAACAGACTTGTTTACGTACGTTGACAACGTTTTGTGGTACCTTAGCAACAGTGGAGTATCTAGGAGTCTTGAAACGGGGAGGGGAGTGGGGCTGATAAGGGAAAAAGTGAAGGGCTCTAAAATTAAGTGAGGGGGCACCAGCCCGTAAAATGAGGTGATTGTTTTTCAAACATTTTCTACCAATTTGGGGTGGGGGAAGACATGGTGGGGGAACAAGCTTATATTTTGGAATGTTATCTTCTACAATATGGAAACATACAGTATGCCTTCAGTATGCCTTTTCCTGTGATCTTCTTTACATATTATACTGTATTATTATTATGTTGACAATTGCACTAGCTATAGGCCTATCATTAATTATTTTTTTGTTGACGAATCATATTTATTTTTTAACCTTAACTTCAGAATGGTACGTAAAACTGTACAATACAATTAAATATAATCAATAAAGCAGCAATAATACTCTTTAAGTACTCTACTGTACTACATAGACCCATCAAAAGTTACCTAATTACATATACAGGTTTCATATTTTACCTAAATGATTATAAGATATAATTAAATGAACATAAATCAAATATTTATCAAGGTAAAAGAACATTTAACTATATGATCAACCAATTTATGGAATTCTCTAATACCAAAACTCTTGGCAATATCAACCACACACTTTTTATGTAAACTTGTAATCTTGATTTAAAAAAGAAACGAAAACTTACTATATAATTTTGAATCACTTTTTATTACAGGTGGGTTTTTATACTTTAATTATTATCTGATATTGTAAATTTTATACAGTATTGTGTTTCTGAACCACTGTTAAAATCAGTATATGTTGTGCTGAATTAAGATTAAGGAAAAAGTATAGCACTAATCTGGAGACCCTAGGCAGCTTCTTGTTTTGGATCTTGAATTAATGATTAAGCCCTGTCCAGACTATCATATTTTATCTAACACAAACATGTGACATGCCTAAATATGGTCACATCATGACCATATATAGGCACACTATGACTATACATGGGCATACAAGAGCTTATGGAATTTTTGACACAGGCTGTGAGAAGAGATAAAGTACTATCTTGCCAAAAGATAGAAATGAATTAACGGTGAGATATGAGCCCAGAAGATGAACTGCAAAAATGCTGAGCTTTAACCATCTATTTTCCTATTGATCCTCATTGCTCATTGGTGGAATTGAAACACCAAATGATTTCCTCTCTGAGAAACACATCCACTTCCCATTAGGAAGCCTAACAATAAAGCTTTTTAATTTAAAGCAAGGGTAGCCTTTGCAAGTATTGCCCCAATCGGCACCACATTCTTTGCAGTAGATCTTCTTTGTACCACACTTCCTTTTCTCTTCATCATGGTGTTCTCTAACTTCAATTTTACTCCAATTCCAATAGAAATCGTTGTATACATGATTTGTTCTACTGATTAAGCGAATTTCGCTGAGTGAGCAAACAAAAACACACTTTCTATGACCTATGCCTCCTCGGCAGTAAAGCTTAAACTTTGATAACTCACTTTGATTTTCAACTTTTTGACCGTGACTACTGGCATTCATATCAACCTTGGAACTCATACTTGGTATATGTTTTGTACTTTCCTTCTCAATTGCTTTACCACTTGCATTGACAGAGGAACCCTTTTCTTTCTCCGTAAACAACTTGCTTTTGATATACGCACTACTGGCTGTTGAAGATGTTACCCCCTCACTTGTTTGACCTCTGACAGTTGTATCAAATAAATAACTTTTATCTGTTACCCATTTCACAGCTTTCAAACCATCAACTCTTACATTCTCCACTTTAGATATATTTTGTTCTTTGACCTCTCCACTTTCTCTCAATATCTGAAGTTTCTTGTTTAGATTGCTTTCTTGCTTCACAGACTCAGGTAAGATCTGAAGACTTTTTACTACTTCATTGAACTGTAAATCTGCCACCAGATCAAGCAGTTCATCAGTGACATCATCTTCTGACTGGAAAATATGGATCCCATCCTTGATGCCAAAGATCACTGCCATTTTCACACCAGTCAGTTTTGCATCTTTTAATTCAGTAGATGATAAGAGTAGCAGTCTTTGTTCAGCATTGAAGATCTCTATGTCACTTGATTTGTCAGCGATACCCAATGATTTGATTGTTAGATTCTTGAAATCAGGACATTTTAACCAATTGTAAAGAGCTTCTCGAACTTGACGATGTTCACTGACTATTATTGCTGAAAACATACACACACAAAAACACAAAATGAATAAATAACAATGAAGACACAAGCATTTCTTATAGACGTTTGTTAACGATGATAGGACCTATGATAGGCCTACTGAACTATGGGAAAATGTGAAATAGATAACATTGAAACGGGCAAGGGAAACGCCACGTCAATATTTTTGCCGCTATAATATAATATATAATATATAATATAATATAAGTGCCGCTCTTGAATAAGCGCCACTCCTGAATCAGCGCCGCACTGAAGCCAAAAATTTTATAAGCGCCGCGGCGCTTATTTGAGCATTTACAGTATCCAACTGGTAGAACTGGTCAAACTGGTAGTACCAGCTGTTTGAACTGGTCCAACTGGTCTATTAAATAGGTCTAGTTGGTCCAAATGGTCTACCTAATAGGTTCATTTGGTCAAACTGGTATACAAATAGGTCTAGTTGGTCCAACTGGTCTACCAATTATGTGTAAATGTACTGTTACTTTAAAAGTGGAGTTGATGTCATGAGAAAAAGTCCTGCTCTCACAAAAACTGAACCCAAGACCCTGGCATTAGCAGTTAAGTATCTTAATCACTAAGCTATATACTGTAACTCCACACCACTTCAAAGTGGCAATTATATTGAACTACTTTTCGTGTTGCTCTTTGCGACCAACAATAAAATTCCCAAAAAATTTCACGTTAACATACCCCACTACTGAAGAATTATGGATCTTAGGTAGCGAAATTGTTTACAGTCGTAAAAACTTTGATTTGAACCCAGAATCATGATATTAGAAGACACACTTCTTAACCACTAAGCTACACTTTCCACTCAAAAACAGCAATGAATTCTGCAGAGATTGATGCAAAAATATCAATATTTATTAAAAAGCACAAACCATTAAAATCACCACCACTCTTTGCCAAAATTTCCCTCTTCAAATGAGCAAGTCTAGGATTTTCATACTTGCCGTCTCCTTCTTTCGATAACTTATAAAGCTCACTTAAGTGTTCTGTGAGCAAATAAAAAAAATGGTTTATCAATGAACAGACTTGATCAATGAAATTTGTGTTCTGATTGCATTGACCTTCAATTAATTAATCAATATACTTGATTTTAATCCTTTCTGCATGGGTGTGTGGTTGTGGGTGTGTGTTTTCATAGTGCAAACATGGAGGAAAGAACCAAACAATGATGCTTGAAGCAAGGACATATGTTAATGTTAGGCCATACTGCAATTTTGTAAAAAAAATTAATAAATGTTGCATCAACAGTACATTTTGGCATACAAATATATTAGTCCAGCCATTACCTGACCAATCAGGCCACTTCATACGGCCACTTCGGATGCGGAATAGGGCTACTTCCTAGCAGTCTAGCGGTAACAGACCCGATGCATTAGGCAGTGGCAGAAGCTACTGCTAAATCAAACGTTCTAGTGAGATGTCTGTGTACTTTCACTTGTGAAAGCAGCCCTATTCAGTCGATAAATTCCCCCCCTAAACTTAAAAGCTTAATTCAAATAGTTGGTGATGCAATTATCAGGACAGCTTTGTATTTCTGATGGCCACTTGTCTTTCCATCAAAGACGGCTAAAATAATAATAATAATGATAGAGACGCCACTGGCACAGACTGAAAAGGTGAATGTATTATGGATTTTAGTTGGACTGACTGCATTCTGAACTAACCTTGGTAGAGATCGTCAAGCCATTCATCGTCATTATGTTCTCTGTAAAAAATTTTTAACAATGCAAAAGCATCCTTGGTCCTCATTATCTCATTCATCTGTAAAACTAATAAAAAAAATACTAATTGAGTCATTAGTGCATCACTAATCTATACTACTGTACTATGTGATAATGTGATGGTCATAAAATGTTTTTTTCTTTTTTAAATGTCAAACGTTACCTTCATTATAGATGGCTAAATGTTTCAAAAGAACAGATCTTTCACTTTTAATTTTCTTGCCCTGTTTTTCCTCCTCCTGTTTGCTCAATTCTGCGATATGAAACCCATACTCCTCAGAGTGGCGCTGTGATGGTCCAGCACTCATATCCAGCTTTTGCTCAATTTTCGACATCATCTCACTAATTACACTGCAAAATGTATTATCTTGGCGTCTTTCAACAACGGAAAACTGTGAGATTTTTGGAAAACTTTGTTTGTAAAACTCCTTTCTTGTGGACTCTTTTGTTACAGCAAAAATGCATGTAGCATCAAGGGTACCCATTAAGTTTCTCAGATTATCTGCAGCTTTTTTCACATCTCCCTGATTTTGCAAATTGCCTCTAGTTGCTAAGCCAACTACCTGTACGTATGATAAGATAAGATGTATTTCATTGTCATACATACAAAATATATATGAAATTTGCCTTCCTGATTTGTAAAACAATCAAACACACATAAAATCATTAAAATACAGTACTTTAAAAACTTTGCACTTTCCACAAATATAAAAATACAGTAAAAAACATTAAACATACAAAAACTTACAGAAATCACAAAACATGGTAAATTTTCAAAATTCAGGCATTTAAAATTTTAAAAAGTATAAAATCGCAATTTGGGTTGGGAGGTGGTGTCCCTCACCCTATTGCAACAATTATTCAAAATAATAAGCTGCTAGACGCTCAAACAGGGCACCTCGACCTAAGGATGGTGTTTTTTGTATCTTATCGGCATCCAAACTATTAATTTATATAGGCCAACATTTGATATTAACGTTTAGAATATTATTTTTTTCTCCTAACTTCCCCTCCTAGCCCCTGTAGCACCACCACTGCACCGTGCACCGTAGGACTGAATTAGGCAGTAGTACAATAGCGTATGTAAACAACACACCAATCAAGCATCCAGCAGCTATGTCAAGAATTAATAGCAAGGAAATGCTGTCAGTCTTGCAGTACGAGAGGCAAGAGTGAAACTATCAACCTCTAGGGATAGGAAAATTGTGTTGAAGGTAAACTGATGATTTTACAATTAAATATAAATAGTAAAAGAATAGAAAATATATTGAATATATTTTATACTTTTGTCATAGCTGAATTAGACGTCAGTTTTTCTTCAAGGTATGATTTCATAATGGAACGGTATGGATGACGAATCTGGCAACTCAAGTGACAATCATCTAAAATCAGTAGTGTGATCTCCTTGAAGGCTAATGCTTTTGAGTTCAAAGCTCTTTCAAAAATCTCAGGAGTTGAGAGTATGACATCAATATTTTTCATAGACTCCGCTGTTATGTCCTTCTGGTCGTCAAGAATACTTTTAATCCTGATGGTTCTTGGCACATACTTCTGAAGACTGCCAAACCAATTTATTCTGTTGATTGTTGTAAGACAGATGGCTTTAGGCTTCTTCACACCATCTACTCCAGGATTCTGCAAATGAGTTGTACATATATGGGCTGGAATCCTGCTTCTAGTTTCATCTTCATTTGGAATAATTATCAGGACATTCTTCTGTTTACCATCAAGAGCATCTGCAACAAGCTGCTCTTCATACTTTTTTAATGGAATGTTGTTCCTGAAAGACAGTCAATGTATATTTTTGATGAACAGCTTTTGCTACGGTCAAATGAATACAGAAACAAATCAACACATACTTTTGGTCAAAATTTCACACAGTACAAAAATAGTTATTGTAACAGTGGTCTTGACTGAATAGGAGGGGTTTCAGAATGGAGGAGGATGTTGGAATCGGAGGGTTGTTTTTTTTGGTTTTTTTCAAATTGGAAGGTGCACTTTATATAATACTTCTTCCAAATTGGAAGAAAACCTAAAGTGGCTTTAAAAAAACTAATCAAATCCTCAACGGCAACAAATAGTGACTATTTTGTAATTTACATAATTATTCTATGCCCTCAACTTACATATCCTTCTCTGGGACTGCAGGTGCCACATCATGAAAATTATTTGCACGCCTACTCCCTGCTGAATCAGAAGTTGTGGAGATAATAACCTTTGATCTAGCCCCATCATTGTAGACATTTACAATTTGGCTTATAACCATAGCTGATAAAAAATGGATACACATTGTAATGTATTAAATTAAAGTACAATTGAGATGAGGATAATAAACATTTATAATAAATAATAGTGTTGGTAATCACAATTTTACTTAGCTGTCTAAAGTCATGTTCACATTGGATAAATTTTGACCAAATTGAAGTTTATTTCAAATTTAACTTGGTCAAACCACACTGCTGTCCGCTGGATTTAAATTTGCAGTAGGTTTTGCGATAGTACGATTTTGTGCCTGTATGACCAGTCTAATCATTGACCCACTCTGTGAAAGTTGGGATGCGCTAAGTCGCCCTGTTCTCATTGCACATTCTTGCTTGGGAAAAACAGCCTGATTATACTTCCGGTTCAAAGTTCACTTAGTTAAACTTGACCAATGAATGCAGTTTGTTCACAATGGACTATTTTATTTGTCAAGGTGAACTTGTACATGGTTATTTGATACAAATTAATCCAATAAGAACATGACAAAAAATACTTATTTATATTTTAAAACTTAAGTTAATTTAAAGAATCAATACATACATGGAATGCCTTGTGTTGTTTGTGGCAACTGTACTGGTATTTGAATTTGTACATTTGATTTGGGAACACTTCCATGAGATGAATTGGCACTTTCTTTAAATGAATAATAAAAAAAATCCAACTATATTATGTTACTTATTCTATATACCACATTTGCACACATCAAAACAAAATTAGGATCTTATTCCCAGCCTGTTATGCTTGTGTATGGTATACACTGCAGTTTTGCAAATGTGAAATGAGGCTATGCACTCTGGGTGCTAAGCCAGTTAAAGGATATGAGGCTTGATTTAAACAGGCATAAAAGAATAAATTTTTCAAATATGAAACAATAAAAATTACTATTAATTATTGTTAAACTTTACAATATTAGCAATTAATATGGTAATTTTCCATGCACTAGTGAAAAATTTAGCGCAAAAAATAGTGCATTACTGTAGTAACAAATAATTCAATAGTAACAATTCTAATACTTTTATAACAATAATAACACCTGTAATAATATTAATTACAATAGCAAATATTATACTGTTCATTCCTACTTCCTAATCAAATGATTTCAATTAGTTTAATCTCTTCCTCCATCAATCAGACTATCACAGGTTGCATTTTAAAATAATTTTTTATTCATTAGATCTAACCAAAAACTTACCAGAATCGATTGCTCTGAATTCTTTTTCAATCCTGTTCGCCAGGTCATCTTGTTTAATTTCATCTGACCTAAGTGCCTTCACAATATTTTCTTTCCAGTTTGGTCTACGAAACAAACATTCACAGAGACACAGAGCAGCTGGGGAGTTGCCCTCTGATTTTGAAACTGCTTTAATGCGTCCCTCATCATTATTGGTAAGTGTGTTTCCTAAAGCCAGAATGATGTCTGTTACATTAACACACTTGGAAAACTCTTCTCGATATTTCTTAAAAGCAGCTACATATGCATCATCCTCAGCCATGATGAGGCCACTAAAAAAGAAATTACATAACTGTAATTTAGTTCTGTCCACACTACTAAGTTTTTAAAAATAATAACAATAATAATAATAATAGTGTAGTATTATATTAATATAATAATACGCTGGTATCCATCAAACAAGATGCTCGTGCTGCTTGATATTTGGACTAGGAACTGCATCAATGACTTTCTTCACACCTAAAGGGCCGCTTCGTGTCTGTGCTAGCAACTCTCGTCATCCACCACAGGGGCTGACTGTACCAGTACACCGGGGTATCCCCTACTCGTTTCAAATGATGTACTGGGTTCTTCATAGTACACACAATCTATTTTATACACTTTGCCTACTGTTTATAGTCCTTATCCAAGAAGACATACTGTAGGCGAGCATGTTCGAACCAGTGGCAAGTGGCAAGTATCTAATTTTCCTATTATATGAGAGTGGTATAACATCATAATGCCCTAATGGGTGCAACATGACATAATCATATTAATAATTGGGTGTGATGTGATATTATTCATGCCCATATATGGGCAAATCACACATACTTGTTACAACAAAATTAATACTGTGGGGGAAAAAAATCTCCCCAATGCCACCCCACTGGCCCCACACCTGAATGTATTTCTGTCATGTATCAGTTAAGTTGTGCATTGATAAGTATCTGGCTGGATAGAATCGGTGACAATACCTATACATCTTAGAGGTATAGCACTCACAATTTGGTGATCTAGGGGGAAGCGGAACTGACAATTACTTTTATTTGGCCTCTATAATAATATATGATTTTCTAATAATAATAATTAAGTGCAATATTTAAAAGTTATTTCTTTAGCTGTGAAAAAAAAATGGTAATTTGACTCAGGCTGTTTTTATCACCTTCTCCCACTGTTTTGTAAAGGTTACAAGTTTTTCCTTGTTGTTGGCTGTTCCACCAAACTTTTTTCTCTCCAGTGGATTCTTGGCACAATTTTTATTAGCTCGAAGCTAATAAACTTTTTTGATTGAATAAGGCTTGAAGTATAACTGGTTGAGTAGATTTATCGGACAAAAGCAAGTCCTTTCAAAAATATTTTGGCTTTACAGATCTCTAATATGATGTCATTTGTGGACCATTGTATATTTTTATAGAACAAAGTAACAAGTGGCCTTTTTATTTTAAGTACTGAGTGTGATTATGATATAAGTGCAACACATACACTATTCAATTACAAGTTTTGTAGATTGATATTTATTTACTGAGTAATGATCCATTTTGTTAGTATGAAACCCAACAAGCAACACAGTGCAGCAGTTTATATTTGGGCATACAGTATTTATATATTTTGGTATATTTATTGCAAAAAAGAAACATACAAAACAGTCTATTGCAGCAAGTGCTGAATTGAATTGAAAGACTGAATATAAAATCACAAAAATACAAACATGGCAATTAAAAATTTACAAGTAATTATTCAAATAGTATATTATTAAATACTGTATTAAAATTTATATTTGAAACATTAAAGACAGATGGGGTCAACAATTACAGACAGAAGTTACATAAGAAATTCAAGAGGAATTTAACAATTGATCCAATAAAAATATATATACAATTTTTTAATCTTAATCATCCAGCCGGACTAGTTAAAATAATGGGAAAAACGAACGAAAACCTTTCAATTAATCACGAATCTGTACCCCTCTGCAACCTATTGTATGTAAATCACATAAGGACTAAAGACTAGACTAGACTAGATGACACAGGCTGGGACGTCTGGACGGAATTGTGTCCAACACAGTGGTTGACCAGGCTAGGCCTGTACTCCTTCCTGCATCTCACTCTGAGATGTACATCCGTGCCTCTGTCTTATGGTTTGTGTAGCCTATCCACCCTACGCCCTGTCTACCCTCCTACCTAGAGTCGATCCTGTCTAGCCTAGCATACATCAAGGCCCTAGGCCTACTCTACAAAAAAAAGTTCCATGTGCCCAAGGCTAGGCTTAAGTCTAATACATATCTGTACGTACCAAGAAAGTAATATAGCCCTATACTTTAACAAAGTACTGTCTGTACCAGGAGCAGAAAACTAGGCCTAGGGCCTCTGGATGCCTACCTACCTACATAGAGACCGACAAAACGGAAAAACAAGAAAATAGCAGGCATATTGTGGGAAAACCCGCACATATGACGTCATGCAAACTTTTTTGGTAATACAGTAATATGAGGGCGCTATACAAACAACGTTAGAAAATTTTATAAAAAAAAAAAAGAATGCCAGTCAATACGAGTGGTGCTTCGACGACCAAAGAGTATAAAACTGCAAGAGGTCCGACTGCCGGGGATTCTTTGGAACGCAATCCTATTTCAAGAAGTACTACCCAAAAGGGGCGTGGCCTTTAAAATAAAAATGAACGCCTTTTACGTTCTTATGAAGGACACGCCCCTTCGTGGGAGTACTTTTTAACGTTTCATTGCCTGTATACAAAATAAGGGCAGTCGGACCTCTTGCAGTTTTATAATCTTTGCTTCGACGTTTCCAATGGCGGGATTTAGAAGACGACCCCCCCCCCCCCTCTTTTGGAGAGTTAAAAAAAAGGAAGTGGATATATTTACGTCGCCGCAAACAAATCTGGAAACGATATATTCACGTAAATAGAGAGCGCATGTCACACTTCAATAATTCCGTACGTAAATGTATCGCTTCTGTAAATCTGAGACAAACTATACACGTGTATCGGCGTCAGCCCAAGTTGCCCAAGCTCACCACGGCTATGGAAGGCAAACGCCGCCAAAAATACAATTACAAACACACAACGTACTAGCACAAACACACAACGTGTTAGCACAAACACGCAACGTACTAACTCAAACACACAACGTAGGCCAACACCGCCAAAAATACATTTACAAACACACAACGTACTAACTCAAGCCCACAACGTACTACGACGCAGGCCACAACCGCCAAAAATACAATAGGCATTTTTCGTTTTGACTACGCGGCCAGTCTACTACGAACTAATGGACCGTGACGGCAACGCCAAGACACTGTTCGCGTACTACATCAAGAGCTGTTTTCGTTTTTTTTAAGGCGACTACGACGACGCAGCACACGTACGTAGGCCTACGGAGGGGAGTTAGTCGACCATGGTTTTAATACCAGAGAACAATGTTCTCTTGTTTTATATTTG